>NC_090764.1:24164370-24196870 GCF_036898095.1 Palaemon carinicauda
CAAGGCATGATCAGATGTCCCGACTGGAGAACCAACCATACTTGTTTTAATGCCACGGGAGTCGGTGTATACGAGGTCCAATCAGTTACCAGACCTGTGAGTAGTTTCATTTATGATTTGCTCACAGCCTGATTCAGAGACAAAGTCTAAAGCTCTTGAGCAATGGCGATCGGTAAGAGAAACAGAATTTAACCACTCACTATGATGAACATTGAAATCATCAAAAAGACAAAAGAGGCCTTTCTATCATCTTCTTGTACCTTAGCCATAATGGTAAGAAGACAATCAAAGATAGAATCATCCATGTCCAGATTCCGGTAGCCTGAATTTCATGACATCCACATTTATAGCAGGACTTATGAGAAGTAGGGTACTAAGTCCTACTATACACCACCATTCCCCTGGCTCTAGGAATGGCATCCCCTTTCAAAATCAATGACTTCTTAAAACTTGTTATAAGGAGCTCAGATGAGTGCTTCACATGGGAAGTTTCTGAGCACCAAAGAATGTCATACTGTCTGGACGCAACTGTAAGGTCTTGAATATTTGCATGAAGACAACGAAAATTGCAATACAGTAAACGACATTGACAAAATCCAAGACTTACTGGTCCCATATTTCACTAAATGTCTCCAGACAGCATAAGAATTAATGGTAACAAAAAAATATGTACAGAAATATAAATAAAGTGATTGATCAAACCCATAGACTATAGAAAAAGTCGGAAAAACTGGTCAACATGGAGGAGTTGATACACCATGTAAGGCCAAATACCTTCCAGGATAGCCACTTCAACTGAAGGGAGGACAGTAAGGATGGTTATGAAAAGAAAAAGAAACAGATAAGGAAAGACAACCTATTGATAAACCACCAGGCATCCATGGTCCTTCTATTAAGCCTACCCAACAAACCATTAAAAAAAATAAAACAAGAGGAAGAAAAAAATAAGATAGAATAGTGTGCCCGAGTGTACCCTCAAGGAAGAGAACTCTAACCCAAGACAGTGTAAGATCATGGTACAAAGGCTACCCTTACCAAGAAGGAAGAAGCAACTGAATAATTCAGTAGAGTAATTAGCCACTTGAGTGAAGAAGAATTGTTTGGTAATTTCAGAGTTGTCAGGTGTATGAGGAAAGACGAGAACGTGTAAACAATAGGCCAGACTATGTAGGCAAAGAAAAAATGAGCCGAAACCAGTCTGGCCAGTAAAAGGATCCAATAATTCTCTACTGGTAGTATCTTAACAGGTGGCTGGTGGACTAACCTAACCTAACCTAACCACCTGCTGCTGTTGCCGCTACTACTACTACTACTACTACTACTACTACTACTACTACTACTACTACTACTAATAATAATAATATGATTAAGATGATGATGACGATGATTGCTAAATTTTTGCAATCATTGATCATTAAAAAATGTATTATTGATTGAAAATATATTTATTTTCTACAACATTTTAAAATAAAATCTGTTAAAAACAGCCTATAGCAAGAGTAATAATTAACCACTCCAAATTTAGATGTGAATAAATAAAAAAAAAAAATTACTTTTAATATCTTAAAGCCAGCGACCTCAATAATGTGATTCGATCAAGTGTTATTCTGTTTGACTACTACTTTGCCTTTAGCTTTTCCCATTTCTGCATGGGGTAACTGTTTCTAGTCAGCCTTTTCCATCTCCCTCTGTTCTGTACATCTTGTTCTCTTAGACCCTTTTCCTTCATGCCATTCGATAATTCATCTTCCCACCTGAACTATGGTTTTCCCCTCCTTCTTCTGCCCCCACTTCCATGTTCATAGCCCTTTTACATACCATAACATGACCAAACCATTTCCGTCTTCTTTCCTGAGCTTTCTTTGAAACCTCTATTACTATGATTGTCGCCCTGATCAATTAATTCCGGATCTTATCTCTTTTGTACACCACACATCCACCTCAACATTCTCATCTCGGCCACTAATATTCTTCTTCCTTGCTCTTTTAGTTATTGGTCAAGTCTCCACTCCATAGAGCATGGCTAGTTTAACAACGCTTTTATAAAACTTCCCTTTAACATTTGCACTGATCCTCCTATCACAAAGTATCCCTGATGACTTTCTCAAATTCATCCATGCACACTGAATTCTATGATTGACTTCTGTATCAAGGTTTACATTTTCGCTTATAACAGAACTAAGACATGAAGGAGCTACCTCTTTTTATATTTTCCTGGCCTAATTTCAGTTCCCTGCCACTCCACTCCACCTGTCCACATATATTCCGTCTTTGTTCTGGTGATTTTTAAGCCTCTAATCTCAAGTTCTTCTCTCCATCTTTCTAATTTGAGTTAGACACCTACTCTTGTTAGATCAGTTAGCACAAAGTCATCAGCAAGCATTGTATTCCAAGGCATCTCTTCTCTAAATTCCGATCTTATGACATCCATCACAATATCAGACACGTAGGTCCTAAGGGCTGAACCCTGATTGAGACTACCTTACACCTTAAACTTCTCAGAAGTTCCAACAGTGCTTCTTACTTGTAAGATTGTATCTGAATACATATCTTTCATTGTTATGGCATACTTTTCAGAAACTCTTTACTCTATCAAACACCTACACACTTCCTGCTTAGGTATCCTATCATACACTTTTTTTCCGAATCAATAAACACCTGATGTAGTCCTGTCTGTTTCTCTCTATATTTCTCTACTATCTGCCTTAGTGCAAATATTGCATTAACTGTGTTCTTTCCTGACATGAAACCCAATTATTCTTCACAAATAGTGGTTTCTATTCTTAATTATCCTTCTATAATCCTCTCATATAATTTCATTGTATGTGATATCAGCTTCATTCATTTGTAGAACCCACACTGACTATTTACGAGTAATACAATTGAAAAGAAGTGAATAAGGAAAAAATTGAGACTTCCCTTTGCATGAATATCATGTATAACATACATTACTTGGGCACACATTTAGAGCAAATTGACTAGACTATGGGATTAATCACATACAAGTCATGTATATCGAAGGGAAATAATAGCAGTACGGGATATTGTGATCTAATATCTTGGAAAATAAACTCCATTCGGATGAGTAAAGAACTTTTGGGGAAAACAAAATTAATATTATAAATGAAAATTGTTTATGGGAAAGGAATATGTTTACTACTTTGAAAACCTTGTATAAATACTACAACTGCTACTACTAATGATAATGATGATAATAATAATATCTTTCTCTACATCAATATCACATTGTTCTTTCAAGTCTTTCCCAGGTTGCTTTATCCTGAGGAAGGAGATCAATCTGGGGCGGAATGAATAAAACATGATTTCCCTTTCCCTGCGTCAGGTCGTAAGACTTAAATATGCGGGGGAATATTATTAGCAAGGGTAGGGTGGAATCTGCCAAAAAAGTCGTCCTTTTTCGTAGAAAGCAATGGAATATCATATCTCAACACACAACACCTTCATCTTCCTGCAATTTTAGGGAGCGCTTTCTGTCAAAGACACACTCTCCCCTAGCGTCTGCAAATTGCATCCGACAGAAAACTTATTATTAATCAAAGATCCTTATGCTCCCCTTCCCTCCTGATGTTTAATGGAAAATTCTCGCGATGCCTTTAGTTCCATTTATCATTAAATATTACGAGGCAGTCATATCTTTAGCTGGAATAACACTAGTAATGGTATTACTATTGCTTTCGATAATGAAGCTTTTCATAAATCGCGCTGCTATTTCTGATTGCCTGGCGCCAAGAGATTCAGATTTCGGTATCATTAATACAGGAGAATATACGACAATAGCACAAATAAAATTGTCCATTTTGCATATCATTTTGCTTACCATTTTATGATATGACATGATTCAGTCGCCGTGTACGAGTATTTACATTACACAATTAACGTAATTGGAACAATTTATTTCAAAGAGCTGTACTGTTTTCTTTTACCTTTTTGGGGAACGCATTTCCACTGGATGGCTAACGTCTTCTATGGCTACGGGGACCATTTGGGATATAAATTAACGAATGGCTGCATTCCTTGTTTGGATATATTTCCCGTACCAAAGTAATTTTTAATTCAATTGATATGACCTCTTTATTTTGGGCATAAAACTGTAATTTTATAATAAAAAATTATGCAATACGAATTCTATACAACTAATTTATTCACGTAAGTCCCTTAAAAATTGTTGGTAAGCTGCATTTTTTTCAAAATTTACCCCCACCTTCCTTCCTTAAAAACTTAATAATGAATCCTCTTATGAAGTAACTTTTTACAACGTTAAGCGTTTCATGAACATACACAGAAGCCTCATCAGCAGTACATTAAACTCACTGCGCCATTTTCTGAATAAAGTCCCCTGTTTTCATAATAGTGGTCCATACGTTTCTTGTTCTTTCTCTCCTACTACCTCTAAGTACTTATGCATGTTAAAAGATTCTTCCTCACCAATTGCTATAGATTTTGTTAAAAAAAATGAGACACCTAAAACTATAAGGATTCATCCTTTAATTTTTGGTGACCTTTTTACCACCGCTGTCTCTTCATATTTCTCCCCTTATTAATTCTCCTTATACCATATATACTACACAAACAAATCATCACAACAGCTTCAATCTTTTCTTCTTTTATTTGCATTATTGTCACGTTTTATTTATTCTATTTTCACTTCAATTCCTCCTTGTTCGAACAATACACGCAATTTCGAAACACAATTCAAATTGAATAGTTATAAATGCTGTATTTGTGCTTTTGTTAGAAATAAATGCTGTATCTATTTTTGGATATGCTTGTTTGTCTGTCAGAGTCTGCTTATTAGTATGATACCTTGATATGAAAATATATAACTTTCACGAAACCTTGGGGGAGAATTAATGAGATTATGTTGGGAATACTCTCCTTAATCTAGAACTAAGATTTTTCTATTACCTTACTTTATTTGGTTAATAACTCTTGGTTCGTTTTTAGTATTAAAATAGCATTATTTGGCTAATAAGTCTGAGCTAGTTTTATGTATATAAACATAAAAATGAACTGGTTAAATAAGTATTAAAATTATGTAACACTTCATGCATGTAGGAAAATTTCTTCTTGCGGAAGATAGACAACAAATTAAACAATTACTTGAAAATGTGGGATACCATAACCACGTAAAGGTTTAGTGATAATACGCACAAGAAACTCCCGATTAAAAAAAAAAAACTTTAATCCAAAACAGAATTTTTTGAAATTTCAAAAATTATTCATGACTTTTTTTCATCAAGGGCAAACAATATTGGGTCAATGATAGCATGACTAACAAATCTCGACCGTTTTCAAAAAGCTGCCCATGTTACGAGGTCAAATAAAGAACAATTTTAAAAATATGGCCATCCTAGCCAAAATGATGTAAATGCTGGCAGATATATTTCAAATTTTGAATTGATATATAAATAAAAATACAAATTTGTTTTTCCTAATACTCCATTATATAAAAGAGACTTCAGAAAAAAACATGTCAGCTTAAACCTTTCGGTCAGGGTCGTTGAATCCCCTTTTGCCCTTTTCCATTCAAATTATTTTTCTATGCTCTACTGTACGCTTTTATCGCCTTAGATAATGAATGATTTTTTCCCTAAAAACAAAACACGGTTCGACAATGAAAACGGAACTGAAATAAATTATTCCTGCCGTTATGCACTGATATTTGTCATGGAAATATAAAGCTTTGCAAAATGCCAGCATTCGAGTTGTGTTCATGATTTTTCCCTAAAATAATAATTTCCTTTTAACGTTATCTTTCTTTGACTTGATGGAATATGACAAATAAACGTGTTTAAAAAGGTGCATATTTATGTAAAAATACACCGGTTTTAGATAATGCTCCGTATTAACAAAGAACCCCCCTAAATGAAAATAAAACATACATCAACTAAAAAGTTTCGTTAGAAGACACAAAAAAGTGTATCATTTCCCATGTGTTGGGTAATGTTTTTCTGTGAGATAGATCTGAATGTATGACTAATTGAACCTGAAAAATAATCTACAAATTTGCAACTGTACAGATGCAAATGCCATTTCTGGCAAATCAAACTATGTGAAATAAATTGTACATCCATACTAAAAACCTCAACAAGACTTTATACTTAAGACACTTTGGCATAGGACTAACAAGAATTGATATTCAACATAGATCATATATCTTATCCTTGTCCAGATTGATATAGGTTCTGTTATAAAAGAAACATTACGAGTAAATAAAATAACCTTGGCAACAAACCTTCTTCTCACAATTAAAAAATTCAAGGTACTTAATGAAGCAAATCCTGCAAAGTTTAGACAGTATCAGCAAAAACACGGATGCTCCTTTTAAGAAACTGGACATGCTACAGAATCAGGATAATTTCACTATGCATCCACAATGAAAAATGATACAATACTTCAGAATGTGCCACAGCTGCAGTGGGCCAACCTTTCTACAGGAGACAGTTGCATTGTTACCCTTCTGGCAAACTAGTAATAGGTTGCGGTCACAGCTGTAGATTTTTTTCTTCAGGAGAAATTGCCTTTGAAAAGAAACTATGCTGATTTGTCTGCTCTGTAACGGCTGAGCACTGTACGGAAACAACCTCTAGCACTAGCTACATCATTCTACCCAAAAAGCTTTTCCTCATTACAATGACCTTCATTGGATATCGTAGGCCTTTTTTTTTTTACTTAAGGATTTTAGCTCCCCTTCATGATATCAACTCTTCCAAGCTAAAGGACCAAATCTTTTCTCAGTTTCCTTCTTCTCCAGCTTTCAAAGACTTAATGGGAAGTGAGCCAGCTCAAAATCCATCTATCTACGCAAGCCTTTCCACTCCTCCCCCCCCCACCCCTGACAAATCCTCTGATGAATGAGGAAAATGACATATAGAAAATTACTATTTCTTCAGCAGAATTAAGTGGTGGACTGGAAAATTTGATATCATAAGAGTTGCTAAAGTAATAGAACTATAGTGTGACACTGTAAGTGGAAGACGTTGGTATACAGTTTACGAAGTAAAGCGGAGACAGTTGATTCATCCTTAAAACAAAAGATTCGAAAACTGTAAGCCGCTGCCATAGTTGATTGTTCCAACCCCTTCTCTTTGTTCCCTAAAGATACCTAACCAAAATCTGGATCCCCCAAACGTAATCAGAACAACAATATAACAATATGCAAAATCACATCATCCTTCTCGTTGTATATATATATATATATATATATATATATATATATATATATATATATATACATATATATATGTATATATATATATATATATATATATATATATATATATATATATATATATATATATATATATATATATATATATATATATATATATTCAAATAGTTATCTATCTATCTATCTATCTATATATATTATATATATCATATATATCTTATACATACATATATACAAACTATACATATATATATATATATATATATATACTGTATATATATATATATATATATATATATATATGTATATACACTAATACTCCTGGAAATATGACATTCTCATTAAGGTAGATATAATAATTGTACTGGTTGGTTATGTTGACATAATACAATTGAACAAACCTGATTTGCAGAGGAATTATCAATACCATTATTAGTCTATATGTAATATATTAGATATTACTTGTTTAAAACACATGACCTACAGGTCATTGTGGAAGTAAGAGAAGTGTGAGAACTGCCATAGTCATATTCTAAGCAGGATGCGATTGCCAAACCTCAGCAATGTAACATTTTTCATGAAGAGTAAACACAACCAAGCCCCGTGAGAAAGATGTCTGTGAGAACGGAACAAGCATCTTTCGGTATAAATGTTGTGTTTACTATAATTCCATAAATGCTGAGATACCTGTGTAAACTTTAATATGAAATTGGATATTTGTATCAGTTCACTTTACGATGTCATATGGAATAGTCATCCGACCAAACCAGCTATACTCCTGTGATGGAGATGTTAACACTGTTCTTAAAGAATAAACTATTTTAAAGCTTACTTAGACTTTACTTGAAGATGTAACATACCAACTCTAATATATAACACATTTTAGATGACATTTGAAGAGAACCCAAATGTGTGTTAATAACAGTGGCACACCAATATATAGACCACCGGGTCACACATGCATCACACAATTAGTAGATTTATATGTCCTCTCTCTCTCTCTCTCTCTCTCTCTCTCTCTCTCTCTCTCTCTCTCTCTCTCTCTCTCTCTCTCTCATGAACAGCACGGACAGAACTGAAGTATTCCAATATCTTCCTGACATGGACAGAGGAACTGACTGATAAAGTGAGACCGCAACATAACAAGCGCGTCATCTATCACAGTTGGAACAACACTTATCTACTCAATATCGATGTTTGAAAAACATTCGTGTTTGAACCACGTTTAAAAAATACTTTCCCGGGAATCCTTCAATTTCTTTTCGCAATATCCATTATTTCGCGGTATAAAAATTTCCATTTTATCTTTTTCGGTAGTTATGAGCGAAAAAAAAATATAAATAAAAATGAAAGGAATACAGTCAGTTCAAACATGAGTCGCTATTTTAAAATCTTTCTATCCTCTTGGGCTGTACAACTAGATGGTTTTGACGTTTATAGAAAAAAAAAACTTATTTTTACCTGTCTCATTCTCTCAAAGTGCTCAACATTTTTCAAAGTCTGTTTCTAAATTACTGTAAGGAAATAAGAACAATACCCAAAATATATTTCCGTATTAACAAATCTTATTTCCCATGTACCTAAGAATAAAATTCAGTGTTTGAACAACCACTTTTGAAAAAATAATCTGCATTTTTTTCTTAATACTTTTCTTAACATAACACTTTCGTTAAGAATCTTTTCTGACTGGCTTTATTTGATTTAAATGAAGATACTAATTCGATCTGCTGTAACACATTGCTATGGGTAGGCTCCACAGCTTAAGTATTACATTTAATCCAAATATCAACTTCGTTTACAAATTTCTATGACAAGAAATAAATAGGAAAAGAAATATGATGTCAATATGAAAAATGAAATGGATTCGTCAATTGTCCATAATGGTAACAAACAGAAAGTAATAAATATGTGATATATATATATATATATATATATATATATATATATATATATATATATATATATATATATATATATAGAGAGAGAGAGAGAGAGAGAGAGAGAGAGAGAGAGAGAGAGAGAGAGAGAGAGAGAGAGAGAGAGAGAGAGAGAGAGAGAGAGAGCTAACGATACAGATTGAAGGAAGAGTTGGTAGAATGTTATCAGAAAGACGGTATTATTATTACTATTATTATTATTATTGTCATTACTATTACTACTTACTGAGCTACAACCCTAGTTGGAAAAGCATGATGCTATAATCCCAGGGGCTCCAACAGGGAAAACAGCCCAGAGGGAAGGAAACAAGGAAAAATAGAATATTTCAAGAACAGTAACAACATTAAAATAAATATTTCCTATATATACTATAAAAACTTAAAAAAAAAGCTTTATTCTGTACTCGATACGGAATGCCCGTTAAAAAATTTTGTATACCTAAGGAACACATTAAATCCTCATTATTTTCAGGCCAATGCTAACAGTCAGTATACAAGCCCAATAAATCTGGTAAAAAAATCCAAGAGAACGTTTGGCACTGAGAACTAATAAAAAAGGTGAACATATTTGGACTTACAGTTTTAAGGACTGCCTTTACACAGAGCTCTTTGTGTTATAGCAATTTGTTCAAATATTAGTACAACTATTGCTAATATCATAATTCCATATCCAGGTTGTTTTACTAAGATACATATTCTTATACATAGTTGAGGATCAATGTTAATCTATTCAATTGGTTTTGAAAATTAGTAGGCTGGTTTTGAAAACTATTAGGCTTATCAACTGTTATATTGCTAAGAGTAAATAAATATAAGCACGAAATCCTTTTTGGACAATTTCATTCATTCATGATCTATATTGAGAGTTTTAAATAAACACACTTAAAAAGATGGAAATATTTATAATTTTTTATTTCTTTCAACGTTGTAATGAGGTAATAGTATGTTGTTTTCTTAATTACAAAAGGATAGGTTGACACAGGTGAGTGATTATATATTATTCATGTACGCGACCAGTCAAAGATGATGGCTAGATATTTAGATATGCAAACACGCACACATACTGATTTAACACTTCCCACCCATCCCCTTTCCCTCTCGGGGTACCCCCTCTCATCAGGGTAAGTGTGACCGGACATATTTTATATATATATATATATATATATATATAGATATATATATATAGATATATATATATATATATATATATATATATATATATATATATATATATATATACTGAGCTAGTAGTGATTTTCTTTCTTCATTCATCATACTTGATCGGATCTTAAGATTGAAGTATAGACAGATTTTTGGTAATATTGAGGTTTATGTGAATTTGTTTTTGTCTAAATTTTTTATTCCAATTTCATTTGATTAATTTAAACCATTATTTACACGTATCATATATTCATTCATAATCTCCCTTATACGATAAAAAACAAGTGTATGGATGTGTGTGTGTATATATATATATATATATATATATATATATATATATATATATATATGTGTATATATATATATGTATATTTATACAGTATCTATATATATATATATATATATATATATATATATATATATATATATATATATACAGTATCTATATATTTATATACATATATAGATATATATACAGTATCTATCTATATATATATATATATATATATATATAGATAGATAGATACTGTACTGTATATATATATATATATATATATATATATATATATATATATATATACTATATATATATATATATATATATATATAAATATATAGATACTGTATATATATATATATATATATATATATATATAAATATATAGATATTGTATATATATATATATATAATATATATATATACTGTATATATATATATATTTATACATATATATATAACATATATATATACATATATATATATATATATATATATATATATATAAACATCCATACACTCGTTTTTTATCATATAAGGGAGATTATGAATGAATATATGATACGTGTAAATAATGGTTTAAATTAATCAAATGAAATTGGAATAAAAATTTAGACAAACACAAATTCACATAAACCTCAATATTACCAAAAATCTGTCTATACTTAATCTTAAGATCCGATCAAGTATGATGAATGAAGAAAGAAAATCACTACTAGCTCAGTATTGACTGCGAAAGATCTTGGGTTTTACGTCGAGTGAAATTATAACGTCAACCAGGAATCTCATTCAAATATACTTTAATATTCGTAAATATCATGAAACTTTGATACGTCAATTAAATCCTTGAATGTCGCACCTCAGCCTCTCTCTGCTTGTAAATTATAAATAGGTTTGAGTGATGGATCAATATTTACATAGAACGTTATGATGAATGTCATTAATGTGAATATGGTTTTCACCTTCTATTTGACACCGCAATTTGATATAGCAATTATTTTCCACTCGGGACTTTTTTGCCATTGTTACGGTATCTCTAAATTTGCCTTTTCCTTGCACATTGATATGTCAGTTTCTCTTATTTTCCAACAAACAAATTCCCATTAATTTATTTTTACATTTAATCTATTTATAGATCATGGAAGTCAAGGTGAAATACTTTTCATGGCAAATAAAGAAAAACGTGTTTCAGAAGAGAATGCTTTCCGTTAAAGCTTCAACATACGATTTACTGATTTACTGACTTTATACTTTATTAGGGATAAAAGCTAAATACAATGATAAATCTTTATCTATATGTTATTACTCACAAGTAGTACACACATAAACAAACAAACACACACACACACACACATATATATATATATATATATATATATATATATATATATATATATATATATGGGTCAGTGATGTCATGGTAGAGTGATTTCGATATTAAAAGGTATTTGCGGTTCATTCGAAAATATGAGAATCACGAATGTTAATGATAAAATTTCAAGGTAATACCAGTCTACAGAGTTACATTCAAAAGGTAAAAGAGCCTCATACAAAGAACTAGAAATGAAGAGTGTAATAGATAAAATTATCATGTACAGTATATATATATACACACACGCACACACACACACACACACACACATATATATATATATATATATATATATATATATATATATATATATATAAAATTTTCTTCATTCATCTTTCCACTATTTTAGTTGGTAACGCCAAAGGTTTCTGCCTCGTGGTACCTTGGTCAGTTCTTTGGAAATGAGGTTGCAAGCCACATAAATCCAGTATAATCTGGCACTCATTTACAGCAAGGTGGACTTGCTCGATAGTAGTGAACAAAGAGCAGCCCAAAAAAAAATTGGCAGTTTGAGCACTACACCGTTTGGTCAAGGTGTCAACTGTCCTTTACCTTGTCATACGTAGGTGACTGAACCATGTCTTGAATTAATTCTATCTAATCTGGATGAGGTTTTGGTCTTGTTTGGACTGATAGAACTGCAAGAAATACACACACATAAACACAATAAACATGGAAATACACACACCCATATATATATATATATATATATATATATATATATATATATATATATATATATATATATATATGTATATATATACATATATACATATATATGTATATATATATATATATATATAGAGAGAGAGAGAGAGAGAGAGAGAGAGAGAGAGAGAGAGAGAGAGAGAGAGAGAGAGAGATGAATGTATTTGAGGTTTTCTGGCATGCTGACATCTACGGTCATTGACGCCGAGAGAGAGAGAGAGAGAGAGAGAGAGAGAGAGAGAGAGAGAGAGAGAGAGAGAGAGATTAATGTATTTGAGGTTTTCTGGCATGCTGACATCTACGGTCATTGACGCCGAGAGAGAGAGAGAGAGAGAGAGAGAGAGAGAGAGAGAGAGAGAAAGAGAGAGAGAGAGAGAGAGAGAGAGACTTTTCCAATGGAAACGCAAAACACTATGAGTTGAGAATAAGAGCTTTGTAACATCCCTTTCACCTGATCATACGCCGAGCCAAGCAATTACTTCCGCATGTGTCCCACATGATAGGTAGACGATTGCAGTCTGATCACAGGTATTAATCTTTGTTAATGGAAACAGAGACCAAGCACACACAAGCATCTCCGGCTGAATTAACAATGGATATTGCTTTTGATTTACAGCGGAAGGGCAATAAAACAGTGAAGTCACATTGAAGGCAAAATATTACAAAGTTGAGTGTTTGGACCAGGGAGACCATTTCGCCAAGGAGAGATGTAAATAGGAAAAGTATATATCATATGAGAGACATGAACAATACTATGATGTAAATGAAGAACAAATTCCAATTTTGACTAAAGAACCGTTCTTTTGGCTTTTTCAAATGGGACGAAAAGCTTTAGCTGGTTGAACTAAGTGTTTACGCTCGGACACAATAAGTTCTGGCAAAGAGCTCTTTTCAGCGGCCACCACAGAAGGGTTTGACTATAGTTTGGGCCATTTGTGGGATATTGTTGTTTTCCGAGTGGTTGCCGTTCAGTGTGAGAGGAATATACGAGGGACGTTCATTAAGGATTTCCCCTGACCCATTTAGGATTATTATACCTGACTGAAATTTCACCTGTGCATTTGTAAATTAGTGTATAGGTCACATGATAATTTGCAGCACTGAACTCACATTTCTTCCTTCTTTACAGGTGTTGGATTGAAGTAATGTGTGACTATGGATCCAGTCGAGTACCAAGCAGTGATCAGGTTTCTGTATATTTGAAAGGTCACATGCAGGAACCGACCTTCGATGAAATGTAAAAAACTTATGGAGATGCTTCCCCATCATATGATGTAAAACACTGGCATCGCCAGTTGAAGTGCTGCTTACCAAAGCTAAAGAGTCTCTTCTACCCTTACCCAGAGGAAACTAGTCACTGAAGAAAACAGTGCAGTAATTAACTTGATTTGATTGATATACCTGAAGCTGATGAAGACCTTGATGTGCCAATGAATGAATTCTGTGTGTTTGAATTAGAAGCTATCATCAAAACCCTCAGATGATGCAGAGCCCCTGGTTACGATGGAATAACGTCTGAGATGATATTGGCCGAAAATGAAGTGACTCCCAGAATACTTACAAGAGTATTTTGTAGAATGTGGCATGACGAGGCAACACCTGATGATTGGGAGTTTGGAGTGCTGATGAAAATGGCAAAATAAAGAGATCTGATTAATTGATATGATTACAGAGGCCTCACACTTACGTCCGTTATCTTAAAATATATAGTACAGTATGCTTATTCTAAAGAGATTAGAGAAAAAGATTGAAGAAAAGCCGCGATGAACAAGCAGGATTTAGAAAAGGTAGAAGTTGTACTGATGATATTTTCTTTTTGAGACGTACAGCGTAGAATATAAAAATCAACTTTTGATTATATTTGCGTACTATGAAAAGCCTTTAATAGTGCGTATCGGCAATTTTGTGGAGTCCTGCGTAATTACGGTATTCCTCTTAAATATGTAAATCTATTTATGCCTGTTCATAAGCATAGCAAGTGCAAGTTAATGTTAGTGGAGTCTTATCAAATGAATTTCCAGTGAACAGCAATGCACTCCGTGGAAATGTGTTGTCCCCTATGTTGTTTATCCTCCTCATGGATTTTGTAATGCATATAACAGCTGGAGATGATGGAGAAGGATTGGACTAGATTGGTAATAAGACATTAGCTGACCTATATGCTGATGACGCTGTCCTTATTAGCAAAAC
Source organism: Palaemon carinicauda (assembly GCF_036898095.1). NCBI lineage: Eukaryota > Metazoa > Arthropoda > Malacostraca > Decapoda > Palaemonidae > Palaemon > Palaemon carinicauda. The sequence goes on from NC_090764.1 coordinate 24,179,208, forward strand.
ACCACAGGATTTGCAATGCTTGCTTACCAGAATGCATGAAATATCATAAGAAGTTGGGCTCAAGATCAACAGAAGAAAGACAAAGATGACGAGAACGGAATGTTGAATGGAAGGAGAAATGATTAATGAGGTAGAATCATTCAAGTATCTAGGAAAAATTATCCCTAATACGTGGTCCTCAGAAGTGGAGTGTAATGAAAGATTAAAAAACAAATCAGGCAATTGCTAAGTTAAGTAAAATTTGGAAGTCAAATCGCCTAAAATTACATATAAAAATCAGGCTATCTATCATTTTAACGAGATCTGTGTTACAATATGGACATGAGTTATGGTATGACAATGAAATAATACCCAACAGATTTTGTAGATTCGAGAACAAAGATCTCAGAAGAATATTGGGAGTAAAATGGCAGGACAAAATTAAAAATGAAACTAAAAGAGAGATTACTTGAGAGCCGTAAGTGGATGAGATCATGGTGAGGGGTAGATGAAGATGGTTTGGGAATGCTCTTCGCACTCCCCAGGAGAGATTAGTTCACCAAACGTTTAACTGGGCTCCACAAGGCACTAGAAGAGTTAGAAGACACAGGCCTACACGGCTGAAGACTATGAAACGTGAATAAGGAGATGATGAATGGATAAGTATTGAATTAAAGCACAAGATAGAGACGACTTCTTTTTCTTCCCCAACTGTTATCCCTACATTAAGTGGTTGGTTGCCTGATGCACTCTCTCCAATGCCTTCGATCAAAGGCATCCTCTTCCACCAAACCTCTTCTCTCCATATCATTCTTCACCTTATCTCGCCATCTACTTCTCTGCTTCCCTCTTGATCTTTTCCGGCTTGCAGGTTCCCCCCAAGACCTCCTCAAACCCTCCCCACCATCCATCCCTAACACGTGGCCACACCATCTCAGTCGTGACACTCTTATCATCTCGTAATCTTTACTACATCTGCCATTCTTCTTATTTCATCATTTTCCCATCTTTCAAGCAGTGATATTCCCATAGTCCGCCTTACCATTCTCACCGCTATTCTCTCAAGCTTTGTAAAATCTAATAAAGGCCCTTTCCGTCAATAGGCGTAGGAGGAGATAATGATAATGAGTTAACCCCTTAAGCGAAGATTTGTTTGGTAATCTCACTGGTGTCAGGTGAAGACAGAGGAGAATTTATAAGAATAGGCCAGACTATTAGGTGTACATGTGTGTGGGCGCGAGTGACTTTCAACTTGTTATTTGGTAATGCCATCTATCCTGGAGTCCGAGTGTTATTTCTACGAAAGTAAAATTGAGATAAAAAGTAGGTTGACTGTGATTATAAATAATAATAAAATTTTCCTTCCGTAACTAGGTTGATAAAACTATGTGCTCGCAACATGGAAGCCAGACTTATAAATATTACTTCATACCCCAAGTTTAATGCTCCTATTTATTAGTTCCCTAAAATCAATATTCGTATACATCATGTGAAATTGATGTAAAAATCATTTGTAAAAAATTAATACAATATATATATATATATATATATATATATATATATATATATATATATATATATATATATATCAACACATATCTAACACTCGTGATTATAATCAATGTAAATATCAACCACAATTGCATTTAATACCATTGTGGTAGATATTTACATTGATTAAAATCACGAGTGTTAGTGATAGATGTTCATCATAAATAACCACATGTTGCAAACTCACTAATCAGCTATGGAGATGGGTTGATTTCGAGCCTAAGAACAGTTTGCTGAATTTAACAGGAATGTGTATAGTGGACTTGAAATGAACTTATATTTCGCTTGATTGTTCGATTGGTAAAGTGGTCAGTGTGGCATTGTTTGGAATATAGGGTCGAATCCTTGCCTAGCTAGAAGCATTTATTATAAATGTATTTCCAGTGGGTATACATTCACAAAGGTAGAATCCAGTATTAAGCGCCATTGTGGTTGATATATATATATATATATATATATATATATATATATATATATATATATATATATATATATACATATATACATATATATATATATATATATATATATATATATATATATACATATATATATGTATATATATACACATATATATATACATATATATATATATATATATATATATATATATATATATATATATATGCATATATATAGACTATACATACATAAACTATATATATATATATATATATATATATATATATATATACATACATACATGCATGTATATACATATATATAGACTACATATATATAAACTATATATATGTATATATATATATATATATATAATATGCACACGAGAGAGAGAGAGAGAGAGAGAGAGAGAGAGAGAGAGAGAGAGAGAGAGAATTTTCCACATATTCTCACGATTAATCTTCGCTAAGTAATAAAGGCAAAGAAAAAAATATTTACGAGGATAGTAATCTGCTTCATTGCAATTAAGTGAGAGTAAAATCCAATTAAAAATATTCTACTGCGCCGAATTAGCTTCCACAGATCCTGATGAGTCGTTTTTCATCCAGTCACTCCTAACCGGGAAGCGAACAAGTACATTCAATTATACAAAATGCACAAAAACGACTTTTCTTGTCCAATTAATAAATAATGCGTCTCGATGGAACTGATTTTTTTTTTTTTTTTTTGGAAAAAATTGCTAATTGTCTCTCATTATACTTCCATGGGAGATCTAAAGAAAAACCAAATATAATTTAGTTATTTCTGAAATAATTTATCTCGAGATTAAAATATATTTTGAGATTTTATGATAGACTGAAATGGCTTGAAAGTTTATATTCAACGTTTGCATAAAATCTACATTGTTGAGTTTGATTTTTACTTATTTTCTACTTTACGCTGTGAAGTTTATTAGTTCAAATGTATCCGCATACATGCCATTAATGGATCAATTCAATCTGATAGTCTTTCTACTTCCACTTACTTATTGATTCCTTTTGAAAAATTAAACAAAATATCTAGTATATATAAATTTGTATTTTTGGTATGAATACCTGCACTTCCTAATTCAAGATGCGAGAAACCTTTATTATAGGCTTACTTTCAGAAATATTGATCGAGATTGAATTCCTTGCGAATTTTAGAATGTTACAGAACTAACATTTCTCAAATTTCTTATAACGTAATCCCTCTGTTATAAACCTCCTTTCTTTATAATTGCTTGTAATGGCACTTTTTTTTTTTTTTAATTTGAGCCAACATTCGACCTTAACCGCATCTGAATGTTGGGAAAGTGTGAATAGTGGACTTAATTAGATGACGAATTGGACTGGATGGCAGCAACAAGTAATTGTTTAGCCTGCAATGTAGCCAACACACAGAGTGTATGCTCTGATTGGTCCAATGAAGATGTTGAATGCTGAATGGGTTATTTGATGGTAGGTGAGGTTAGTGCTTAGGACTTAGGACCCTTTACTGTCTTTGGGAAGTGATGTTATACAGCTTGGCTTGGGGCGATGGTTAACTGGTGGGAGAATCACACCTGTTATCAAGGCTATAGACCTTGCATGGTATCAGTCTTAATATCACGAGGCCATCGACCGAAGATAATCCTAAGTGATACCGTCCACTCAAAGGAGAAGCTTCTCTCATGAGGTCCAATGGAAAACTATTAAGTACAGAACACTTCTTGTTATTGTTTGAAATTAGCCTATCATTGTTAGGATGATTAAGTTACAATAATGAAAATATGTTTGTCTGGGATTAATGGAGCGGATATGTAGGCTACTCGAATTAACAAATATTTAAAAAATTTTCTTAAACAATTCTACATAACACTAAAAACAATTTGAAATGTTTTTAATATGAAATCTGGCATACAACATTTTTCTGACCGTTAATAACGAACTTTATGACCGTAGGATGCATGTGTACCATTCATACGTAATACACTAGTGTAATATATTTTATGTAGAAATTGCTAAAAAATTAAGTTTAGTATTTCTTTGGTTCTTTCTCTTTGTAGACAGTAACAAGCTTTATATACAGTTTGTATTACAAATGTTCTATAAATGTACGAAACGATAATAAATAACTATAGTTTATTGCATGAATAGAGTTAATTCCTTAGAGAAAATCGAAAGTGGGGTTATTTCGTGTCGCAAGAATTCATTGATTCTTAATAATTAGTTTTTAAGTACTGATGTATAATATGCTGCTATTAAAAATGGAAAACACTGTATACATTGATATGCTCAGTGATTTATTATACACATTAGCTTATAATGCAGTGATAAGAAATAACCCTCATTTGTATTAAAAAGTATAATTAATTCCATTGCGAAAATTAAGGTAGAGCTTCACTTAAATTCATTTCATCAGCTACAACCAGTTTGTGTACGCTTAATCACAATGATATTTACTATTTTTATATAAAAGTACAGTGCTTGTCTTCAATAATAATAATAGGCAGTGCATCTTTGCAATAAATACACCGACTGACTACAATGAGTGAATTATAAAAAAAAACGTTTTTAAATAAAACAGCTTTGTTTTATTGTTAGACGTTATACAGTACATACTGTATATGCATAAATTATATTATATATAATATTTAATGTATACTCTTCTTTTGTAGATAAGTCTGCATGGAAAGTCATGTTTAAGCCCAAGCACGCGGAATTGGGAAAGGTCAATGCCGATGTGGTACGATGTTCTGCACAAGGTCTATAAAATGTATTCTATGGACCTTGCATTGTATTCTATAGACCGTGATTCTGCGGCTGGAATCGCTCATGGGACCGAAATGTAAATGGCTGAGGAGATGTTTGCGAGGCTGCAAAAAGTTCAAAGCTTCAGAGGGTTAGCTCATTAGCTTCAAACTTTGGAATTGATCCTTGAATCGTAAGGCTTAAGAGAAAACTTTGGATACATCAAAGGAAGGTATCTGAGGATTCTGAAGACTTTCTTATACATAGTTGTCAAACTATCCCAAAACTATAATGCTAGAGAAACTGGGTTGTTTTAGATATTTGTACCAACTAACTACTTGGTTAACGAGTCGTAGTAGTAGTTACCTAACCGAAAGCTTACCAAGCAACATCTTTCTGCTACGCATAATTAGTGCAGCTTACCAAGTAACATCTTTCTGCTACTCATAATTAGTGCAAATGCCTCATGATCAAACAATTACGCAACGGAAAGTTAGTCCCTACTGCTATTGGTACCCAGATCGCTGACGAAGATGACACCGATGAAGACAGAGATGATGTCAGTAATGTCATATTGAGATTCAACAGTATCTGAGATCTCGAAGTACTGACTGAGTTCTCTGTCAATCCCAATTATGACAAGGAATGGCCAGAAGAGTATCTGGTCACTGCTCTCCGTTCTTTAAAGGTCAATGTTCTCAAGGTTCAATATCTTCAATAATTCTGTCAACGTAGACTCGAGGATTATGCTATGGCTGCATACGCCTCTCTAGCAATTTAATTTAATCGCCATCACTGTACTTAGTAGCTTCATCATCTGCAACAGACACACAGCCGAGTACATCTTTGACCCTTGTTCCTGATAATGCTGAAGATTCAATTCTTCTAATACTTGCAAGTACCAATCAAGAAAAAAATGGCACTCATTTGGGAGCTAATGAGCATGCTTCTTCAATAAAATAACAAACCATCTATCTTCAGAAAAGCCGCAATGTCGCATTTGCTTGTTACTTTAATTCCACTATTGAGAGAGAGAGAGAGAGAGAGAGAGAGAGAGAGAGAGAGAGAGAGAGAGAGAGAGAGAGAGAGAGAGAAGATTCAATCATATTTTTTAAGTTATTTCACCGTACTGTATGATTCAGGTATGTTATTCACTGTTATAACTACACACATATACGTAACTGGAGACGTGTACAAAAATGAAAACGATCGACGCAACAAGAAATTATAGTACTTTATGTACCTATAAAATATGGGAACAAGAATGCGACATAGAAAACGTATAAAAGACAGACCAAAATTATCTTCTGCAATGGTAAATACGTTATTGCGGTTTGAACTACTTATATGCAACATATATTATTCATATACATACAGATGTACATCGTATACATACATTAAACTTACTTATTGGTTGCTTTAGTTATAGCCTTGTTTTTTTTAGAATTATTGTAATGATTGATTGGGGATCTTGGTAGCTTATCAAGAGTTATATAATATTGTATAATATTTTCATTGATACAATAGTATATGTATACTGATAATACGCAATTAAGTGATATATAAATATTATTTCTTTCAATTCTAGTCATTAGTATTAACCTATACTTGTATAGGCTACACATTTTTAAGGAAATATGTAACATATAGAATACACCATGAAAAAAAAAAGAAAAAAAAAAAAGAGAGCGAAAACTGATTAAATAGAAAAACAAGCTATGGAGTAAAGTAACCACTGCAATTTCTAAATTTGAATTTATTTAATCAAGATGCGACTAAATTGGGTATATTAATGAAGATAATAGTAGGAAATGATGAATGGAGAAGTATTGAATTAAAAGCTCAAGATAGAGACGACTGGCGAAATCTAATAGAGTCCCTTTGCGTCAACAGGCCTAGGAGGAGATGAGGATGATGAATGAAGACATTCTTCACTGGGAATGGTGACGTTATTACGATGAAAATTATTTGCTTCAATGAATATTTAAAGACGAACTTCTCACGAAAATCAAACAAATAAATATCTATACAAAATATGAATTTATATTCTTATGGAGCACGTTTCCCGCTCACAGTAAACTACGATTTTGCAAACATTAGAATGAATGTATATACAGTCGCATTATATGACCTTTTTACTTCCTAAATAAAACAGTAATTAATCTGTCCTGTGATATTTCAGTATTATAGAAACATATTTTGAAGCCATTTGTAAGGCCAAATTGTTGTTTCAATCACTGTCTTTGTAAAAAGGGTTTTAGTATGAATGATTTATATTTGAACGTTTGACAAAGTTTGATACAGTAACACTTGCTCGAACAGTCAACATTTTCAATGAAGATTTTAAGTATACCATATTGGTAAAAAAATGATAACTTAATAGTCAATGTCAATTGATTTGCTAATGTATAAAGCATAATGTTATTAATACCGGAATATAACATATGATCAATTTACGACGGCGGTTAAAAATCAAAACCCTTAGTATTTTAACACGGAAAATTTTGTGTGAAAAATGAAGCTTCAATGAAACTGATTTCAAAAAAATTTAAGAATAAGGGTGTGTTTCAATGAGATCACTTTCACGATTCTGAACCACTTCAAAAGTATAGCATACACTATGGACATTTGAATGTAATATACGAAAAGCTTCTATGAAGAATCGAGAAAATATAATGATGAATAAACCGGGCAAATTACCTTCACTGAAACATAGAATGTAAAAAATAAACGCAATCTGTATTCTTCAAAACATATAGGGAATGCATTTAAAAGGCTCTTGGCACTGAGAGAAAATGCATTCTTTATTTACATTCGTTTCTACCCCTTAAATGTGAAGTTCTACAGAAAATCATCTTTTGAGATTTTCTTTAAACAGAATATAGAAAAAAATCTTGACCCTATTAGTAAAAGTTTTTATTTATTTTCATCTCTACCTCTTAACTGTAAACTTCTACAGAAAATAATTCTTTGAGATTTTTTTTCTAAACACATACGTTCGTTCAAATTTTTTCTGACCCTATTACTAAAATGTGTTTTTCAAACGACCCACAGAGAAATAAATTCTGGTCGAGAGCAAATACAAATTTCAGAATGTTCAGAGAGCTTTTCAAAATGCGAAGGAATGACCAACCCTTTCTATGGCAGAGTTTCTTTCCCCAAATACAAATCTACTTTCCACGCATATTCGTTGTCGTACAAAGACCAGCAGAGCCTTTGGGAGTGCGGCAGAGCTGAATCCGGAATTGCCTAAATAAACATGTCTATGCTCTATTTCGAAGGCCACAGAGGCAGTTTCTACTTGCAATTCCTCCCCCTGCGTTTTGCATGACACTCAATTCGACTTTACATTTCCCATCTCGACATATTTCTAGGTTTTACAAGAGACATATCTTCAGTTTTTGCTACGTTGTGTAAAAGAAACTAATAGAAAATATTTATCATTTTTATTTATGCATATTTTAAATATATTCATAAAAATAAAAGAATGATTTATATAATTTTATTTACATTAGAAAGTTAGTTTGATCTTTTTGTCTATATGAGGAAGTTGTCCTTTTTAATAAATGTTTGCACTGTAATGGCTACCTCAAGAAATTGAAAAGCAGAATTGTAAAAGTACAAAGGGGTCCAACAGAGAAAATAACCCAGCGAGGAAAGGGAGCAAGGAAATTAATAAACTTTATGAAAATGAATGAATAAAAGATTACATAATATCTTGAGATCAATAGCAACGTTAAAAAGGGATCTGTATTTCATAAATATGAAGAGTGACTTACTTCAGCTGTTCAACATAAAAAAAAGAAGAAAAACAAAAAAAAACATTCGCTGCAATTTTGAACTTATAATGTTCCAGCGATTCACCCATCCGATTAGGAAGATCATTCCACAATCCGGTCACAGCGAGAGAGAGAGAGAGAGAGAGAGAGAGAGAGAGAGAGAGAGAGAGAGAGAGAGAGAGAGAGAGAGCAGGAGGCACCACGCAACCCTACCAAATATCCAAAAGTGGATATTTGTAATATAAACTATATTTTCATGAGTAATTTACAATACTCCAATTGAATTATGAAACAATTCCGCCAAGAAATCCGGGACCTTAATATTTCCTTACCGGTGTTAACAAAAGGAAGGAATCTTTTACAGAAATAATAAACATTACGGATGAATTATACATTTTTAACAAAATTCATACATTTATACATACATCCATACTTGTGGCCATATTTCATACATTTAAGTCGTGTGAAGTAAGGCAAGAGTATCCGAACTTGAAGAGTGAACTCCAAGTGAAATATTGAGTCAGGCTACCTATAAACAAGTAATGATGTACGAATATCGTATTAGAACAGCTACTTAGTAACGATGGACTTTACATTACAGTTAGTAATTAGGTTTCGACTTCGTTTAGAGCCTTTTCCAGTGTACAGCGGAGTACTCCAAGGGAATGTTTTGTCACCTACGTTGTTTATCTTTCTCATGGATTTTGTAATGCGTAGAACAGTTGGAGATGGTGGAGAAGGATTGGACTAGATTTGTGATAGGAAATTAGCTGAACTAGATTATGCTGATGATGCTGTCCTTATCAGCAGAACACCACAGGACTTGCAAAGCTTGCTTTCCAGAATGAATGAAATATCACATGAGGTTGGACTCAAGATAAATAGAAGACAGACAGAGATGATGAGAACAGAGTATGCAATGGAAGATGAAATATCACTGGAAGGAGAAATGATTAATGAGGTAGAATCATTTAAGTATTTAGGAACTATGATCTCCAATACAGGGTCATTAGAATTGGAGTTTAGTGAAATATTGAAAAAAGCTAATCAGACAATGGCTAAGTTAAGTAAAATTTTGAAATCAAATAGCCTTAAATTACATATAAAAATCAGTCTATATATCAGTTTAGTGAGATCTGTGTTAGTGTATGGACATAAGTCGTGGTATGACAATGAAACAATCTCCAACGGCTTTAGTAGATTTGAGAAAAAGCCCTCAGATGAACATGGGGAGTTATTATTACTATTATTATTATTATTATTATTATCATTATTATTATTATTATTACTAGCCAAGCTACAACCCTAGTTGGAAAAGCAAGATGCTATAAGCCCAAGGGCTCCAATAGGGAAAAATAGCCCAGTGAGGAAAGGAAATAAGGAATAAATGATGAGAACAAATTAACAATAAATCATTCTAAAAACAGTAACAACGTCAAAATAGATATGTCATATATAAACTATTAACAACGTCAAAAATAGATATGTCATATATAAACTATAAAAAGACTCATGTCCGCCTGGTCAACATAAAAACATTTGCTCCAACTTTGAACTTTTGAAGTTCTACTGATTCAACTACCCGATTAGGAAGATCATTCCACAACTTGGTAACAGCTGGAATAAAACTTCTAAAATACTGTGTAGTATTGAGCCTCATGATGGAGAAGGTCTGGCTATTAGAATTAACTGCCTGCCTAGTATTACGAACAGGATAGAATTGACCAGGGAGATCTGAATGTAAACGATGGTCAGAGTTATGAAAAATCTTATGCAACATGCATAAAAGACAGGACAGGATTAGAAATGAAACTATAAGAGATTACTAGAGTGCCATATGTGGATGAGATCATGGAAAATTTCAAGCATTATTTTGAAATACATGAGTGATTTCTGGGTCGTTATCTCTCATCCAATGCAGGCTAAATTGCGAGGCATACTTACTCCCTCAGAAAGTCTAGATTCGTAAACTGCATTGATCTTGGATTTGATTCCCTTCGCAGCAACGTTGTTCCTTATCAAAAACAAAAGTTGTTCAAGGTAGAGGGCCAATGTGTATTGGTCTAAATATAGTGATTTATTTCTATTTCCTTTGTTTCTTTTATGGACCTTTTCGGAGAAACACACACACACATATATATATGTATACACACACACACACACACACACATATATATATATATATATATATATATATATATATATATATATATATATGCACACACATGCATATACATCTGTCAGTCAGAAATGAAACATGACGATAATGAGTGACCATCATCAAAATCCAGCCAAAGACACCAAACAAAATGTCCACCTGAGGCTCATTAATTAGCTTTGGAATGGAAGGAGGAGGAAGCGTTGGAGGGCAGCATCAATATTCTCCTAATTCTGTCTCGATCTGGCTGCGGCTCAGTTGAAGTTTCTCTCCAAACTACTCGGTTTCCTTTGTTACTAGTTGGACGCAGCATCACCTTTAAGCTAGTGTGAGTTGCTATAATGGAACATCTAATGTTGGAATTAGTTTGGGACGGGGATGTGTTTGGATGTGAAAGCCTAGAACGCATTAAGACACTTAAGTGTCAAGATTTCGTCTTCTGGAGATGGCGTCCTTGTGGAGGGTGGATATAATGCATTTATTACTTTGAAAGAAAAAATATTTAGATAATGGATATGTTATCTGATGTGCCAATAAGGAAGGAAATAATGCCCACGAATACCCTCAAGCAAAGGAAATCACGAGGAAGGCCGTGGTATAGGGTATATGGAATACAGGAAATAGGAAAAAAGGTATTATATATAAAGCCAAAGAGGGCTCATAAAAGAGCGGGCCACTCTCCTTCTACGATGTAAACACTATTGTACTTTCGAGTAACCAAATCCTCCGTCGTAATTTCTTTGGAATATATAAAACCCATATTCTACAGAATTTTTCACTTTTTATCAACGGTTTTCAAGAGCATTAACATCACTTTTATATGGTAAAATATAATGAATGCCTTATATGGAGAAATTTTTTACAATAAATCCTTCTTCTACATGACATTATACATATACAACACTTGTTGAGTGATCCACAAAATGAAATTTCGTGTACCTATCATTCTGGTTGTTGAAATGATGCAAAACTGTAAACATCAATGGTACAAATAAATTGAATTTCAAAAATAGGCATCTGATAAAAACCGATGTTTATTTTTGTTTCATCAAGATATTTCGAGCAAGAGTCAGAATTTTGATGCATTGCTATAAATTTGGTAGCAGTGACTACCAAAAATAAATGTATGATCCAAGGCAGCGTCATCAAAGGATTAGGCTGAAATGTCATGGCTTTAAGGGAGAAAATTCTTCATATGAAACATTGCAGGTTTTTTTATGCAACTACAGTAGAAGGTTACTGGACAGAGAGAGAGAGAGAGAGAGAGAGAGAGAGAGAGAGAGAGAGAGAGAGAGAGAGAGAGAGAATTTCTTCGCGAACAAAAATGATTATAATCAAAGATGAAATGCTAGATACAACAGCTTTAAACTTCATCATTCCAAAAAGATATAGTAAATATAGTAAAGAATTACTACTGGATTTTAGAATGAATTAATAATTACAACAGTTATTTTCAGCATGCTGCTTATTTAACATAAATTTCGAATTGAGCAAGATACCTTTGTAATACACATCCCCTTTTTATAATTAAAAACAAAAGAGGTTTGTACACTTTGTGTAGTCTGTTATAATATCACCTTAATATTACAAATGCATTTTCATTGAAAGATTCTTTTTACTTCTCATATATTCTAGAGCCAGTGAGCAAAGCTATTACAAACTGAAGCTGGGATTTTCTAAATAACAGTATTCGAAATGTTTAAAATAATTATTCGTCTAAAAGAACACGATTTATGAGTTTACGGGATTATTGGAAAGTACTGCAAGAGCTTCGTCACTGTTTCACCAAAAACCGTACTATGAAAAAGCCTAATACAATATGCATACATACACACCACACACACATACATATATATATATATATATATATATATATATATATATATATATAATATATATATATATATGTGTGTATATATACATATATATATATGCGTGTGTGTGTATACAATACATATATATACCCGTTCTGAATGGGGATACCTTAACGAGGTGAAAGGGTTTGTGTATCGCTATGATCATCAGAGGTAGTAGTCAGATATCCATACTAGATTGGTCTGCTGTGGCAAGCGTGATGAAGAAGACTCCCCCAAACGCCAAACATGAATAAAGGCATGTCAGAGGCCTTTGCTCTGCTTTGGACTAGAAACGGCTGTATTTGCTGTCGTATGTATATATAATATATATATATATATATATATATATATATATATATATATATATATATATATACACACATATATGTATATATATATATATATATATATATATATATATGTATATACACACATATATATATATATATATATATATATATATATATATATACACACATATATATATATACATATATATATATATATATATATATATATATATATATATATATATATAACACATAAACACGACATTACTATTAAAATTAATCAAATATTGAATATCTGAGAAATTTTCAGATGTAGCTGTCAAATGTTTCCAAATTTTATTACAGGTAACTTCGATTAAACCCAATTCTAACTAACTTTAATGGGGCGATTTTATACCAGGCCCAATTTCAATCTTTTCAAATCAATTAGGGTTCTGCGAGTGAAGTCATAAAGAGAAAATGCCAAGTTTTCGGGAATATGTTTATGGTGAACAAATGCATAGCGAAAGGTAAATCTCAATATCAATAACCTCGGTGGAGTAAACTGAATAATGTTGGTTTTAAGACGTAAAAGGAGTTTTACTATGCAACCATAAGTGACTTGATGCGAAATAAATAATAAAGCGAGGGAATAACACATTGGGGGAAATACCAACGGAGATCAAGATAGGATTAAATATAAACAAGGTGTACAGTATACGAGAAGCAAAAACTACAGCTTTTATGCCCATGGGAAATAGATTGATTGATTGATTGATTAGGAGCTATCTGGCATCCTGTCATCTAGTTTATATAGATATATATTTTAATATTACTCTTCTTAAAAATTTTATTTTTCCTTGTTTCCTTGCCTCACAAGGCTATTTTCCCTGTTGGAGCCCCTGGCATCCTGGTTTTCCAACTAAGGTTGTAGCTTAACAAATAATAATAATAATAATGTCACTGACGCTGAAAATGGGAAATAGACCAACAGACTTTACTTACATGTACAAAGAAATAGGAAGGAGAACTAAAGCAAAGAGAGTCATGCAGAAGGAAAAACAGTAAAATACCTTAGGTGAAGATACAGATCAAAAGGAAGGCTCGTGCAGTAGTAGATAAGAGGAAGAATAAGCAAACACGGACGTACAGTAGGTAGAGAGAGGCAAAGGAAACTTCAAAAAAAGAAGCTCAGGATAAGTTAGAACAAAGTAAAACAAAATAAGATCAAGTGATTTTGTATGATAAAAACTAGCCTGAATTTACATAGGTCGTTGGAACTGAGAGAGAGAGAGAGAGAGAGAGAGAGAGAGAGAGAGAGAGAGAGAGAGAGAGAGAGAGAGAGAGAGATAAGGTAAGTCAAGGTAAGGTGAGTGAGTGGGTATTAAGGAATAAAATCAGTTATAGTAGCAGGAAATCTAACTAAGAGAAATATGAATGAGTAAATGGTCATTGAGAAACGGCGAGCAATATCTGGGGAATTTAGTTCTCCATCTCTCGTTGTCTTTGCTCAGAGGTAAATGATATTGTCTCAGATGTTGGGAGTGATTAATTAACTTCATTTGAAGCATGAATTTAATTAAATTAAGATTCTATGGATAATAATGGCTCTTTTTAAGTTACTCTTACTGAAAGCCTTTGGCTGAACGTTAAAATTTCCATACATCATAATAGATCTCTATTCTTACTTGATCAGCTTTAGTGAATCTAAAACTTTTATATGATGATAAGTAATTGTGCACTGTTATGTTGCCTTTGTAAAAGGAAATTAAGTTAATCCAAACTTTGTATAACATTGCAATTTTGATGATAAATAAGCCGATTAGGACACCAAAACAACAACAACAACAACAACAACAATAATAATAATAATAATAATAATAATATTAATAATAATGATGATAATAATAATAATAATAATAATAATAATGAATTATAAATTAAAACACTGAAAAAGACAAATCTAATAATCATTCGGTGACACAAATTCAACATTCATAATGCTAAACATTACTGTTGTTTTTATCATCATTATTTTCAATATTAACAAGAATGAATAATAAAAATCGACACGTGCCAAAACACCTCATGCTCCAACAGTTCAATACGAGTACTAAGCCTAGTAACTCAGTATATATTTAACGCACCAAGGCACCGCCAGAGAGTCCTGAAAAGCCCTTTATGCAAGAAATATCAGCGTCAGTCCCATAGTCAACGTGGAATGAATAATTCATAACCGTATTATTAAGTCAAAAGAACATCAATATCTCTCGGTGTGCGGTATAGGAGTTGGGATAACTTTTTTTTTTGTTTTTCTAAATTTCCGATGTTCATGAGTTGACCTTTTCGTATTTTATCTACTGTTTTTGGTATAGAAAAGAAATCGAGACTTTCAGTGATAGATTTAATGATGTAGAAGATATCTCACTGTTTTATCTATTTTATCTTTTTTACTTTAGACTTTCTTATTATTCATAAGTTGAGCAGGAATTTCGGAAGACTTAGGTGTGACATTTAAAATAACCTTTCTTCCTTCCTTCTACAGAGAGAGAGAGAGAGAGAGAGAGAGAGAGAGAGAGAGAGAGAGAGAGAGAGAAATAACTAATTTCATAATCTCGTCCAAATTGGTACAAGATCATCATAAACAATTTTAAAGTATGAGGGTATTTCAGATGGGCGATCCAGAGCTCAACGGCGGTTAACCCTTGGAGACCAACCAGCATTTATGGGTTTAAAGAGTAACCCTCAACTTCGACAAATTATCCACCATGAAAGAAAGACAACAATTACGCAGTAAATAAGACGGACCTATAAGTAGACATTAGCACGTGAAAAAAAAAAAAAAAAAAAAACATGGCCTACCATTGTGAATCTCGAACAAGCCATAAAAAAAAAAAAAAATAGTCATGAGCAGAATGATACTGATCACTAACTCATCAAAGAATAAATACTAACATTAAAGGGTAACTGAACAGATCAAAGTACTGTACTACTCCCATAAGTTATATGGGTCCACAGGAGTAAAAGACAAAAGAAAGAATATTCTCCATCAATAAACACTCGATACCAGAAACATACCTTTTGCCTACCCTGGTACACATTGCTTAGTTCTTCTATACTGGGACAAATAGCGGTCTCTTCATTTTCCCTTTCATTCTTATATAACACAGAATTAATAAACTGTAATAAAAAGATAACATTTGCCATCATAAGAAGACGTTACACAACACATGTCTCATTCCTGTGCCGTCTCTCGAGCTCAGCCCAATTCTCAGATCCAGCCTCCCTGTGCATTGTCATCAGCCACGTTTCTCTTGGTTTACCATGTTCTCTAGGGCCAGCGGCTTCCATTCAGGTACATCCTGGACTAACACGTCCTTAGAATATATCTCATGCATCTTGATAATCTAACTATATCGTTTAATTGGGCGGCCCTGCCACCTCACGAATTACTGCATTTGTTATATGCTGCTGCCATTTGATTCTCGAAATCCTTCACAATGTTTTATTCTCAAAGGAAAGAAATTTTGCATCAGTTGTTTCAGTACTGTACCACGACTGGTGCCCATAATTCAATATCCCTCTTGCAAGTGAAATGTATATTTTTATTTTGCTGTCAACTGATATTAACAATTTACCAAAAATTGCTCTTACACCACATTTCTTTATACGAATAAGGCTGAAAATTAATAAATGTAATTTTGTATTTGTTATCACTGGCCTAATTCTCTAGTTCTATCACCAGCCAGTTACAGACCTTTACCAAAACAAAAGCAAAGAGCTGTTTCCTGCCTCAGCATAAATGAAAAAGAACGAACATTCTTCCTCTTTGAAACCTTTCGACCCTTTGACGCATTGATTTTGTTCGCTGGCTATTTGCCCCTTGAACTCCGAGACATCTATGGAAACAACCGTCGCTTCAGAGCTCCCCATCGGCCTAATTTTTCTAGACGGGTGAGGATGAATACGGCTTAACCTTTACACTTTAAGGTAGATGAAATCACAGAGCTTTGTTTATGGAAGATGACCGAAGAGATGAAAGGGTATCTTTCCGTCGACAGGCTCTCGAGGCTTTCATAAACAACTGACCGACAAATACATATTTCATTCGTTTTCCTTTTGTAAAGAGTAAGGCTACAGTCCCTGAGCGAGGGAAGCAAGACATCTGGCTATATATATATATATATATATATATATATATATATATATATATATATATATATATATATATACAGTCAAGCAAGTAAGAATAATAGAATGGGTTCCCGAAGATTGTAAAAGAAGCAAGGAAGCAAGAGAAGACGATGGATTGATGAACTAAAAAAGTTTGCGGGCGTGGACTGGCACAGAAAGACAATAAACTGACGCAAATGGAAGGACATGTCTAAGGCCTTTGTTCTGCTATACATTTATATCATTTATATCTTGACACTAGTATGGAATATATGCCAATATCACTTAATCGTTTATCCTTGGATAAAAATTGAAAGAAAAAGCTTATTACTGCTGAAATGAGATATTTGCTTAGTATATGTGCTTTAAGGTGAATGAAAATATTGAAAATCATGAATATAAATAAAACAAGAGGTACAAAGGTCAACGTACGAAAAAGGTCTTTGAGAATGCTTGGTCATGTGGAAAGAATGGGTTAGTGGAAAACTTGAATAATTCACAGGTGTTCGGATCGAATAGAAGGAAAAGACAGAATGGGTTGGATAGATGATATGAAACAGACACAGTAAAAGTAGAAAGCATAGAGAGAGAGCTGTATGCATAGGCCTAGAGATAAATTGTTCAATGTATGGAGGGAATTCAACGCGCTGCTAATGACACTTCTGGGTAGGTCTATGAAGCAGTGACGTATTGTGGAAGTCTTATTTAAACAAAAGGGAAGTAAACTAAGTTGTTCTTTTTTTATA
>NC_090764.1:24209370-24214370 GCF_036898095.1 Palaemon carinicauda
CAACATCAATTTGCTCAGTTACCTTTGTCAAACTAAAACGAGTGAATTAATGTATGATGTACATAATTACTTCTATCATAATTCAAATGATCAAACGTAAAAGCTTTACACTTGTGGCCCCTTAACATGTTTGTTGTTACTTACATTACGTTGAAGGAGAGGGACGGCATTTCACACTGATCATTTTCATCCAATTACGTGTTGGAGCCCAAGGGCTTATAGCATTCTGCTTTTCCAACTACGGTTGTAGCTTAGCAAGTAATAATAATAATAATAATAATAATAATAATAATAATAATAATAATAATAATAATATCGTTCTAGACACGAGGGCTATTTAAAACCCAAGAACTAAGAACATGACACATATTACAACATTTTATACTGTATCCTGTCGCTTTACAGATATATCTACCGAAGTTGATTTTTACAATAAATAATTTCCTTCCCAAAGTAGCACGATTTCTAATACGTCCAGCAATATTGCTTGTGGAAACTGAACACTTCGCTTATTACAATTGATATGATTTCTCTTTGTTTAAAGGTTTGAAGGCCGCTCATGAATGGCAAAGGCAAGGGGCAGTGACATTGCCCTATCAAGTAGGACAAAGCCATAGAGACTGATCATATATACATGTTACAGGCAAACTGTGTAACCAGGCATTTCGTGAAATGCCTAAATATTTTAGGCATTTCGTGAAATGACTGATTCACTTAGGGATTTCGCGAAATGACTAAAATTTCCAGGCATTACGCGAAATGACTGGTTTTATAGCCAAGGGATTTCGTGAAATGTCTGGTTCATAAGAATTTTAGGTCAATACTGCATATTTGCTTGTATGTTGTATATGCTTTGGGAATCTTAGTAGCATTTTTTTTTTTTTGCCAGGGGAAGGATTTTAGGTTGAATAGTATATATTTGCAGGTAGATTGAATATTTCTAGGGTACTTTAGTAGCAACAATTCTGTAATAACATATTTTTTAAAACCATATATTGTTTTTTCTTTCATTAAATGTATAATTAGACAGAAGGGCTTTTCTTCAGTGCCTCACGAAGAGATACTTGCTGTTCTTGGTTGATTTCCTCAACAATCGTTGGGGGCACAAGTTGAATTCAAACCTTATGAGTTTAGTCCTTAGTATCGCCGCCTTCACCCCAATAGTGTATAGGTTATTTTCATTTCCTTCCATGTTGATTCCTATAAGATTTTTTGGATCCTCCCTTCCCCAGTCAACATGCGGAGCTGGCACAACGATATTATCCCCTATTTCCCCAGCTTTTAAGTCGATCTTACTCATTTGACCATACATTCTGCTTGGCACACTTGACCCTTTCTGGTCCTCTTGCAGTTCTTGGAAATTTCTTGTTGTCTTCATGCAATATGCAGTGCTGAACTAAGTGGACCTGGGGTGGATAGGTGAAGATGGTGACTGGCTCATCAAGGAACTAGGATGGCTGCGTGGTGATGATGACTGGCTCAGAGGCCTCGAGTAGCTTGTCAGTTGGATCAGTAGGAGGCTGGGCTCCTAGTGCTGCAAGATCATCTTCTGTCTCTAAGCGGTCAAAGACCTCCTGAAGCAAGCTAGTGGAAGAGAGTCCATCTTTTGGATTCTCTCCAAGTAAAGAAGAATTGGGAGTACTCTTGATCCCTGAATGGTATGATGAGTTCTTCTGGTTCTGAACAAAACGAATGCCTAGGGACCAATCTCGGGTGTTGTTATCAGAGAGCCAAGCAGTCAGCATGTCTTGATGTTTGAGTTGGCCAGTTCAACTGAACCTTGACTCTGTGCCTCTTTAGGGACTTGCCATGTACAAGATGAAGCCAGAGATCCTTCATCTCTCGAACCACATAGGAACTGAACTCAGATCTATTATCTGATTGTAGGATGCATTGATCACTAATCAATAAGAACATACCCAAAAGCTGAAAAGCAACCTCAGCTACTCTCTTGGACGTGAGTGGGCGTAGGATGACAGACTTGGTCACATGGCACTGGTTCAACATAATCCACTTGTGATGGGCTTGTGGAGGTGACTGCATGTCAATTAAATCGACTTGGCAGCGAAAATTTAAATCCTAAGTAAGGGCCGAACCACAACTCCCTTTGTCTTGGTTCTTTTTGTCTTTTCCTGGCAGGTAATGCAGTAGGACTTGAACAGGTCGACAGCCTCCGTTGTGATGTTTGCTTATTTAGAGTATGATATTAATTTTAGTTAAATCTACATCCCAAATTTTCTCAAACTATAATCTAAAACTGCTTATATTGATCAGGGTACTTACTTGTTGAATTGCCTACTCATATGGTTAAAAGAAATCAAAATGAGTGAATTACCTGCTCACATAGTTAAAAGAGATAAAAAAAAGGGGTCATTTAAAACAAAACTGAATTAACTTCTCAGGTAGTTAAATTTAAATTGAACACCTGTGCTTGAAACAACACTGGCTACAATTTATATGGAAATGAAATATATGAAAATTATATGGAAATGTTTACCAGATATACATAAATCAATACTAATTATACCATAAATATTCAAAACCAACTGTCAGAGTATAAGAATCCGTGTCAACACCCATATATACTTAAAACCACAAAAGAAGTATTTGCAAACAAATACCAGAATTACACAGTTTGCCTGAATTCTATTAGGCAAAGTGTGTAATAAGAACTACTAAATTTCAGTCATTTCGCGTAATGCCTGGAAATTTTAGTCATTTCGCGAAATCCTTAAGTGAATCGGTCATTTCACGAAATGCCTAACATTTTTAGGCATTTCGTGAAATGCCTGGTTACACAGTTTGCCTGTAACATAAATTTACATATGATCAGTGCCCAAGCCCCTCTCCACCCAAGCTAGGACCAAGGCAATGGCTGCTGATGACTCTCCCAAACTCCCCATCCTTAGCTCACAAGGATGGTGAGGTTGCAACGATCCAAGGAACTAACGAGTTTGAGCAGGACTCGAACCCCAGTCTGGCATTCACCAGTCAGGGACGTTACCGCACCGGCCACCGCAACCCCGGGTAATGAATAATAGCCGTGTGTTTATCACTAGTACTGATACTACATAGCAAGTTAAATGTAAGAAGGAATCATGTTATTGTATTAACCTTGAGTTATACATCAACCATTTTTGTTCCATCCTCTGTAAACACAAAAACAAACAAACAAACAAACCAGAGAAGGAAAGTCTGAAAAACCATTAGGAGATTCTTCTTTCGAAAACAACTCTTCGTTGCAGTCGTACGAAAGGGTTCCGGCTATTAAATGATAATTGGATTATAGTGGAGAGTGTACAGTGAACAGAAATCCAGATGATATCTCTTGGGAAGCAAGTAGTAGTATTGGATATTGTCCCAGATGTATTTTACTTTTTCTCGTTCCCAGTAATTGGGATGTGATCCCAGACTATCGGTGCAAGAAAAGCTATCCATTTACTTACATATGTGGAAGATGAAATACCGCAAATCATCTTTCAAATTAATCTTGTTAATATTCGTCATTTAAAATTTCACTAACTCGGATCCATGTTGCTAGCCTAAGTAAGATTATGAAACTTTTATAAGCCTCAACATATAAATTGTAGTAGAGAACAATAATTCACGGCCAGTTTCCATGACAATCATCTCGATACACCTAACACGTACAACAATTGTTATGATACCTTCCTATGTTCAATAATGCTATTGCAACCATTTCATTGTTAGTTTCTACCAAAATAACTTTCATAAACCAGGTTAAAAGGCAGTTTATTTATAAGCTGCATCTGTTCGTTTGTTCGTTTGCAAGTCCAAGTATCCACAAGATTAATTTTTTTTTTTTTTTTTTTTATTCAAATTCGAAGATTTCGCAACATGTTACAGATGGATGTTAATGGTACTTTGTGAAGGCGCTGGGCTATGACACGAAAAGCAGATTAAATTTTGACACGTATTTGATTCCAGATTCAGATTTTTTTGCCGATAAATAACGATATAAAAAATCTCGAGTCTTTCATCTGGGTTAACGACACAAAGTGAAAACAACGTTTTGTATATATTCATTCTATTATTTATGTTACATAATATAACCCTATTTTTTTAAATTTAGTAATTGATAATAATAATAATAATAATAATAATAATAATAATAATAATAATAATAATAATAATTTTTATATGGCAAATTTTATTGGCGTTGGCAGAGGTTTACTTGGTTACTTTCTTATTGTGCCATCATTTTCTCACTGTTGTTCGGTTCCTTTTCTTGTTTACCATCTACTCTCTTCCATTCTCTTATGTGATAGCTCTTCCACCATTATGTGGAAAATCCAGCTGTCTTTGATAATGTGATGATCTTTCTTAATTTATTCTTGAACTTCCCGTTTCCATACATTTTAGCAATAAGAATCCAAGATTTTTCAAAACAACGTAGTTCCTTTGTATTCAGGAATAACCACACTTTTTCAGGTCTTTCCCGAGGTATTCCTTACAAGGCTAATTTTCATACAGAAAGTCCATAACAGATAAGTGATTTAATATTTAATTAACCTATCATACTGCGAGATAACTGCCCCGGTCACCGTTTACAATAAAATATTTGAATTACATGAAGTTTTGAAAACATAATTTACAGCACCATCAATTTCGTTGGAAAGGAAAAAAAAAATAATGAAAAATAAATTAGCTTTTCATGCCTAAACAACCTCTGCAACTTCTAGGTTTATTCACGTTGGGAATCAGTAAGATCATGAACAGTATTTATAAGCATTCCTTCTACAATGATCGTGAGCAATGACATGTTCATAATTATCCTTAAGATCAGCAACTGAAATTTTTTAAGACCTCTACAACGATCAATTTCTAACTCAATTCCCGGCCATGGATTTGAACGGAAACCCCCACCAATAATTACCAAACATTTTTTCAGGCAAAGAATTACTACAGAACCAGGTCACAGGCAGCTATTTATAAAGCAAGACATAATTGACATATTTCTTACAACCCATCTTGAGGGT
>NC_090764.1:24219370-24231870 GCF_036898095.1 Palaemon carinicauda
TTCCTCACTGGTATATTTTTCCTTGTTGGAGCTCTTAGGCTTATAGCATCCTGCTTTTCCAACTAGGGTTGTAGCTAAGCAAGTGATAACAATAACAATAACAGTAACAATTTTTTTTTGTACATTGTTTAATAATATTATTGTATGAAAATTTCAAAGTTAATTCACACTTGATCTGGGTTAAAACTAATCGAAATATATTAAATTTCTTTTAATATAATGATCCACTATATTATTACATCATTATTTTTACAAGCTTCTATTCGCCCTTATCTTAATTTAGTTGCATAGCTTCATAATTCCTTCCCTCAACACATTCATTTTCTTTCACAGATTTATCGAATTTGATCCAGATGGTCCAGTGCTAGGGCTAAGAGATCCATTAAAAACCAAGATGCAACGTTGGTGGATTACACAGCTTTACTAAGAAGGATCAGGGAAGAAAAACAACATCGAAGATGCAGCAGAAGGCAAAGCAGTGCTATACTTGCGATAGTTGTGATATTTCTTAACTATTTTTTTTTCTCTCTTTCATTGTAATGGTACAGGAAATCCACTTCGATGCCTAATCATCACCAAACTATAAGGGAGGGAGGGTGTTATCCCTACAAATAGCTCATTTTTTATCTACGTTCACACTGAAATTCGAATATGTAAGATATATGGACCTTACATAAAAAAAAAATCTGGTATAACGTTTGAGGGGAAAGTAGGGAGGGGAAACACCTCCATATCCGTAAAGGTTTACATGTTTAAATGCCGCTCATGAATGGCGATAAGATGATAAATAGAATCTGGTTCATAAGACCTTGCACTGGGCACTAAGAGGCCTTTAAGCACCCGTCTATAAAGAGGGGGGGGGGGGGGGTTGAGGATTAATCCCCCATAATTTCCATTCCCTATGATTTATCATTATTCTAAAGTACTTAATTGTAATCTATGTCAGAAAAACTACGATCCCGTTCTGTCTTTGTATTCCTAACAACTTGGACGTAAAACGAACTACAATTTTGAGCAAATTTTCCTTAAAAAGAGAGGAGAGAGAGAGAGAGAGAGAGAGAGAGAGAGAGAGAGAGAGAGAGAGAGAGAGAGAGAGAGAGGGAATTTGTCATATAAACAAGTTTTAAACTTCTTTTTCGTTAGAAAATCATTCAGTTGAAACAACTCAAAATAAAATAGTATTTTCTCTGATAGGAAGGACATGGTGTTTATGACAAAGATCCTTCTGGCAAAAATGATTGACATGGTCTTTAATCTGAAATACACAGTTGTGATACTTATATTCTCTCTCTCTCTCTCTCTCTCTCTCTCTCTCTCTCTCTCTCTCTCTCTCTCTCTCTCTCTCTCTCTCTCTCTCTCTCTCTCTCAAATCTTTCTGATATTGATGGATATAACAAAGAAAATGATCATGATACGTTTTGTAAACTAAAGATTTATCGCTTACAATTATCATTGTATGCATACTAGTATCTCAAGAAAGTTTTTCTGATACATTTTCCACTAACTACATCCTTAATAATTCTAATTTTACAAATTCTCACAACGAGGAGTTAATAAAATCATACCACAATATCTCAATAACCGAAAATTCCTTCTCCTGAATCATAAAAGAATATTCTGTAGCCAGATACCAAATTCCGAATGAATCTAGTTGTTTACAGACACTAGTTTATCCATATGAATTATTACAAGAGAACAAATAATATATTGCAGAAGACAAAGCAGACACTATTTTTTTATCCTCTGTTGTGGTGTACGATGTGGTAATGTCCCGCTCAAACTCGTTAGTTCCTTTGGTCGCTGCAACCTCACCATCCTTATGAGCTAATTATGGTGGGAGTATGGGGAGCCTATATATCTATCTACTGAGTCATCAGCAGCCATTGCCTGGCACTCCCTTGTCCTAGCTTGGGTGGAGTGGGGGCTTGGGCGCTAATCATATGTATATATGGTCAGTATCTAGGGTATTGTCCTGCTTGCTAGGGCAATGTCAATAACCTTGCCTCTGCCATTCATGAGCGGCCTTTAAAACCTTTAAAACATGTTTGTTTACAAAATCACTCTAATTAATATAAAAATTCCTTCCCACTGAATTATATAAAGAACATTATATAGCTATAAACCAAATTCCGATCATCTGTTTCTATTAGTTAAATTGACGGCGCTTTCCCCGTCTGTTTGACCGCCGCGACAGGAGGACATGGAGGCTGCATCTGCCAAATGAGAACAATTGCATGAATTGATCACAGGAGATTAGGAGACGCAGCCTCAGGAATTAGACGCTTCGGGATTACAAACTCCATCTCATTATGGAGGTCGACAACCAAAGGGTCCAAGTTCATCCAAGTCCCCGAATTCGGTTATGAGCAAGTAGGGACACAAGACAATTTAATGACAATACTCGTCTCTAACATATACATTAAGCATATTCTTAAAGAGATAAGCAAATAAACATTTGAAATGTGTTCCTTTTCCATCTTTTTTTATTATTAACGACCCATATTTATAAAATTATAAGGAAAAAATAACTTAAAATGAATGAATTCACTTCATTCATCCTAGCAGAATAATAGCTATAAAACGCTTACCTTCATTATAAAAGAATTGCCTTAGTTCCAGGGTCTTTAAGAAGAACACTTAATGATTAATTATAATGTTATTATTTTTGTTAAAGTTTTTATAGTTTATATGGGTGAAATTTATTTTAATGGTACTGTTCTTAAAATATCTTATTTTTTCTTGTTTCCTTTCCTCACTGGGCTAATTTCCCTGTTGGAGCTAATGGGCTTATAGCATCCTGCTTTTCCAACTAGGGTTGTAGCTTAGCAATTAATAATAATAATAATAATAATAATATTTCATAAAAAAGCAAAAGTCATTCTTAACTGTACGATGCTTTTATACATCTACAGTTCAAACAAGCAACAGTTTTTCAACAAACACATTCTAAACCGCCAGTATGTGAAACGACGTGCTGGTGTTAAGAGTAAGAGTCTTAATGTGATTAAATAGTTATTGAGGTGGAAGTTATGTCGATTATATCAATAAAGTGAGGAAACCCGCCATACTAAGAAACCCTTTAGTAAAGTATTTTATTAACATCAGTCTGAAACTGATGCTGAAAATGGGAAGGATATTCTGTGAGCTGGTTTTATGTTAATTTTCATATTCACACTCTAGAACACACCAATCATTATTTTTTCAAAATTCAGCCATTTTCTTGAGATTAATGATATCTGTATATAGACTATCACTCCTTATTACTTCACGAAACCTCAGAGGTAGTCTTCACACTTTTGCGAATACTGTATAATCAGATACTTCATTTACTTCATCAGATATAACTCTCTCTCTCTCTCTCTCTCTCTCTCTCTCTCTCTCTCTCTCTCCCAGATCACTCTTATTAAGTTGAGAGAGAGAGAGAGAGAGAGAGAGAGAGAGAGAGAGAGAGAGAGATTATGATCAAGACAATTAATCCTGGTCTCAAGGAGATTAAGAAAACAAAGATGCAAAGCGAAATGGGTCAAGAGGTTTCCTTTACCTTTCAAAGCGAGAGTCAGCATAATTAACCTGGGAGTAAAGGTAAACAAAGAGAGGGAGACTTCTTCGTGAATCATTTCATTGTTGACTCGGACAGACCAGCTGGAGCAGAAGAGTCTCTCTCTCGAGAGAGAGAGTCTTTTGGATTATGCCAGAAATTTAAAGAAGGCGAAGTTCTCTCAGACAATCTCATTACCTATGAATAATGATTACGTTCTGATGAGATGTCAACTGACAAAACAAAACTTGACAATGCAATGCTCGTTATGGAACTGGTTTTAATAATGATGTTCCACTGAATATTAATGAGAATTAAAGATTATCAAAGAGCTCCCAGTTTAAAAAAAAAAAAAATGGGCGGTATTCATAAAGAAAAGGATATGCTTATACTTGCAAAATATGAAGGAAATCTTTCTACTTGTATTCATAAAATTTCAAGCAAAAGCTTCTACTTTTAGAGCAAAAGCATATCCTTATAATCACATAAAAGTAAATGGTTATACATAAAAAAGACCCCTTACTTCATATAAAGAGCATATGCTTCGAAAAAGCTGAGTCTGGTTAGTAGCAGACTGCAGTTCGAAGAGAAAGGTTGTTCTGTCCGATTCTCAACACGATGGCAGATTTTGTGGATGTGAGGCATGCTAAACAATACATGCCCCGTTTACCCACACTTGATCGTGATTTCAAGATGTTATTCCGTTTTGAAGAACAAAATGTACAGTGGCTTGCGGACAGATATTTTGTCCACACCTGGAATCTCCATGAAATATCAAGGTTAAGCCATAACTTGGTGATATGCATTTTACATTTGCTTTTGCATGTAAAAACAGTTGGGAGAATACGAAGGCTGCTGTATTTAGGGATGTATGTATGTACAAACAGTATGTATGTATGTATGTATGTATGTATGTATGTATGTATATATATATA
Source organism: Palaemon carinicauda (assembly GCF_036898095.1). Classification (NCBI taxonomy): domain Eukaryota; kingdom Metazoa; phylum Arthropoda; class Malacostraca; order Decapoda; family Palaemonidae; genus Palaemon; species Palaemon carinicauda. The sequence goes on from NC_090764.1 coordinate 24,223,844, forward strand.
TATATATATATATATATATATATATATGTGTGTGTGTGTGTGTGTGTGTGTACAGTACATGCAAACATACTGTATTCATTTAATATATAAATATAGTATATATATAATATATATATATATATATATATGTATATGTATGTATATACAGTATATATATATAAATATATATATTATATATATATGTATGTATATATATATATATATGTGTGTGTATATATATATGCATATATATACATCGTATAAATATACATATATACACAGAATATTCATATACTGCAAAAGCTTATATACATGCATGTATATACACATATATAAACTATATATATATATATATATATATATATATATATATATATATATATATATATATCGATTCGTACCAGAAATAGATTGTTCCAAATCCCAAACCTGAAATAATCTAGCTGAAACCAACTATTTCCATTCGGTTTACTTTAAACCTCAATTAAAACTTCGCCCTTCGTCCGGGTATCTTAAAGTTTCCTTCAAACTGCAAAGATGAGCGTTTAGCGTCTTCAAAACTTTTCAACTCAAATCCATAAATCAAATCACGTAGTTTATTATTATTATTATTATTATTATTATTAGTATTATTATTATTATTATTATTATTATTATTATTATTATCATTTTTATTATTATTATTTCATTATCATTATTATTGTTGTTGTTGTTATAAAACAAGAATGGAATTTTTCGCCAGTCCTAAACAAATTCGGAAGAAAATCTTCTCAGATTTCCAAATGGCTTCCGAAGAAATAGCCATAGACTTAGCATGGAATTCTGAATGCCTCCAGAACGGAATCTGAGAACGGTATCAGAAGAAAACTTTCCCGGATTTCCAAATGGCTTCAGAAGAAATAGCCATAGACTTAGCATGGAATTCTGAATGCCTCCAGAACGGAATCTCAGAGCGGTTTTGGAAGAAAACTTTCCCGAATTTCCAAAAGTCTTCAAAGGACATAGCCGTATACTTAACATGGAGTTTTGAATGACTCCAGAACTGAAATTTCCAGGAGCAATCCTGAACGACTCCTCCCCGAGCTTCAAATGACTTCTGAAGACCTGATCTTCATTTTTTCAAACGTAGCCTGCAACACCTCACATGATCTGTATGTAGCTGGCGAAATCTAACCAAGGAATTGCGCGTCAATAGGAGTAAGAGGAAATGAGTTGATGACTGGGAGAAGGATTTCACTTAACTCACAGAGATCGCGTTCTGGCGGAATAGGAAGCTGACGGTAAGAATTATGTGTTACGTCTTCGGAACACCATCAATTACAGATGGTTTTGGTTGCTGCCGAAGTTGCCGATCATTCGTTTTATATCGCCCGACCTATAGAAAGACACGGGATATTCCGTTGGCAGCTGAGCTTTGAAGATCATAATGTATGCGCCTTGAAGGATTCTTCGCTTGGGCTTTTGCGACGATGTCTTATTAAAGGAGACTCTTGGAAAAAGTACGAGGCTTTGTATCGGTGCAAAAACGGATTGCGGGGAATGAGGATGGAGGCAGAATGGTTCAACTGAACGGTGAGTGACGTGTCATTCTTCAACAGGATTGTCCCAAAATTCGCCATTGAAGTAAGGACATATCCAGACGACATTGGTATTATGTTGCTCGTCATTTACTTTCGCATGATAGTGTATGCGGAGAAATCGATAGTATTCATCTCTTTACTCATTGCCCAGATAGGTAAAGAATAAATGCCTTGGATTTCCCTGAGGAATCTGACAAAATGAGGACTCGTGGCACTGAAATCTCCTTTGAAATCTAGAAGGACACTGACGAACTAAGGAAAAGACAATGAAATCTCGAAAGAAACAGATAATCTAATGAAAGAAGATCTTGAAAACTAGAAGACAGGAGAGAACAGCGAAGAGGAGCCTCTAATGCCAGAGGTAAGACACCTAAAAATAGAGAGCCTCTAATACTAGAAGTAAGGCACCTCAAAATATAGATCAAAGACCCTATAATGCTAAAAGTATGGAACCTAGAAATATATGTCAAAGAACTTCTAATGCTAGAAGTGTGGGAGCTAAAGAGAGAGATCAAAGAACTTCTATTGTTAGAGGTGTGGGAGCTATAAAAAGAGGTCAAAGAACTTCTAATGCTTGAGGTAAGGGAGCTGAAAAGAGGTCAAAGAACTTCTAATGCAAGTGGTGGGGGAGCTAAAAAGAAGTCAAAGAACTTCTATTGCAAGGGGTGGGGAAGCTAAAAAGAGGTCACAGAACTTCTAATCCAAGGGGTGGGGAAGCTAAAAAGAGGTCAAAGAACTTCTAATGCAAGGGGTGTGGGAGCTAAAAAGAGGTCAAAGAACTTCTAATGCAAGGGGTGTGGGAGCTAAAAAGAGGTAAAAGAACCTCTAATGCAAGGGGTGTGGGAGCTAAAAAGAGGTCAAAGAACTTCTAATGCAAGTGGTGGGGGAGCTAAAAAGGGGTTAAAGAACTTCTAGTGCAAGGGGGTGTGGGAGCTAAAAAGAGGTCAAAGAACTTCTAATGCAAGGGGTGTGGGAGCTAAAAAGATGTCAAAGAACCTCTAATGCAAGGGGTGGGGGAGCTAAAAAGAGGTCAAAGAACTTCTAATGCAAGGGGTGGGGAAGCTAAAAAGAGGTCAAAGAACTTCTAATGCAAGGGGTGGGGAAGCTAAAAAAGAGGTCAAAGAACTTCTAATGCAAGGGGTGTGGGAGCTAAAAAGAGGTCAAAGAACTTCTAATGCAAGGGGTGGGGAAGCTAAAAAAAGGTCAAAGAACTTCTAATGCAAGGAGCGTGGGAGCTAAAAAGAGGTCAAAGAACTTCTAATGCAAGGGGTGTGGGAGCTAAAAAGAGGTCAAAGAACTTCTAATGCAAGGGGTGTGGGAGCTAAAAAGAGGTCAAAGAACTTCTAATGCAAGGAGTGTGGGAGCTAAAAAGAGGTCAAAGAACTTCTAATGCAAGGGGTGTGGGAGCTAAAAAGAGGTAAAAGAACCTCTAATGCAAGGGGTGTGGGAGGTAAAAAGAGGTCAAAGAACTTCTAATGCAAGTGGTGGGGGAGCTAAAAAGGGGTCAAAGAACTTCTAGTGCAAGGGGTGTGGGAGCTAAAAAGAGGTCAAAGAACTTCTAATGCAAGGGGTGTGGGAGCTAAAAAGATGTCAAAGAACCTCTAATGCAAGGGGTGGGTGAGCTAAAAAGAGGTCAAAGAACTTCTAATGCAAGGGGGTGGGGAAGCTAAAAAGAGGTCAAAGAACTTCTAATGCAAGGGGTGGGGAAGCTAAAAAAGAGGTCAAAGAACTTCTAATGCAAGGGGTGTGGGAGCTAAAAAGAGGTCAAAGAACTTCTAATGCAAGGGGTGGGGAAGCTAAAAAGAGGTCAAAGAACTTCTAATGCAAGGAGTGTGGGAGCTAAAAAGAGGTCAAAGAACTTCCAATGCAAGGGGTGTGGGAGCTAAAAAGAGGTCAAAGAACTTCTAATGCAAGGGGTGTGGGAGCTAAAAAGAGGTCAAAGAACTTCTAATGCAAGGAGTGTGGGAGCTAAAAAGAGGTCAAAGAACTTCTAATGCAAGGAGTGTGGGAGCTAAAAAGAGGTCAAAGAACTTCTAATGCAAGGGGTGTGGGAGCTAAAAAGAGGTCAAAGAACTTCTAATGCAAGGGGTGTGTGGGAGCTAAAAGGAGGTCAAAGAACTTCTAATGCAAGGAGTGTGGGAGCTAAAAAGAGGTCAAAGAACTTCTAATGCAAGGGGTGTGGGAGCTAAAAAGAGGTCAAAGAACTTCTAATGCAAGGAGTGTGGGAGCTAAAAAGAGGTCAAAGAACTTCTAATGCAAGGGGTGTGGGAGCTAAAAAGAGGTCAAAGAACTTCTAATGCAAGGAGTGTGGGAGCTAAAAAGAGGTCAAAGAACTTCTAATGCAAGGAGTGTGGGAGCTAAAAAGAGGTCAAAGAACTTCTAATGCAAGGGGTGTGGGAGCTAAAAAGAGGTCAAAGAACTTCTAATGCAAGGAGTGTGGGAGCTAAAAAGAGGTCAAAGAACTTCTAATGCAAGGGGTGTGGGAGCTAAAAAGAGGTCAAAGAACTTCTAATGCAAGGAGTGTGGGAGCTAAAAAGAGGTCAAAGAACTTCTAATGCAAGGAGTGTGGGAGCTAAAAAGAGGTCAAAGAACTTCTAATGCAAGGGGTGGGGGATAGATGTCGCCAGCGGCTTTGGGGAAGGCGCAGCGGCGTCTGTGTTCTTTCTGATGCGTAAACTTAATTAAATACAAGTAAAAACAGGGCATTAAATACGTATTATAAATACTAAACTCTTTCTTATCTTGACAGCACAAATGAAATCTTACAAGTTCCAACATGTAACTAAGCGCTCCCGAAACACGAGTCAACCTTTCACTTCTGCTTGGAGGATATCCTCGCAAGTAAAAGGTAGAAGTACAAGGTAATTTTCTGAAGCAAAAGGTAGAAGTATAAGCAAATCTTTCTTTCCTATCTTTCTTTCCATATTCATAATGATTACCTTATGCTTACAAGGATATCCTTCATTTTTATGAATACCTCCCAATGGCATGGTAGCTTAGAAGACCACTAAAGGAAATCATTAACATGGAGGAAAATTAATAATAATAATAATAATAATAATAATAATAACAATAATAAATAAATAATAATAATAGTAGTAGTAACAGTTTTTTTAACAAACATTCTAAACCGTCGGTATGTGAAACGACGTGCTGATGTTAAGAGTAAGAGTCTCGAGGTGATTAAATAGTTATTAGTTGTGTCGATTGTGTTAAAAAAGTGATGAAAGCCGCCAAACTAAGAAAACCTTTAGTAAAGTATCTTATCAAGATCAGTCTGAAACTCATATTGAAAATGAGAAGGATATTCTGTGTGCTGGTTTTATGTTACTTTTGATATTCACACTATAGAGCATACCATTTTTTCTTTTCTTTTTTATTTAGCACCTTTGTTGAGATTAATCATATCTGTATATAGACTATCAATTCAATTTACTTCAGGAAACCTTTTTCGAATACTGTATAATCCGATACTTCGATTCCTTCAACAGATACAACTCTCTCTCTCTCTCTCTCTCTCTCTCTCTCTCTCTCTCTCTCTCTCTCCCAGATCACCCTTATTAAGTTAAGAGAGAGAGAGAGAGAGAGAGAGAGAGAGAGAGAGAGAGAGAGAGAGAGAGAGAGATCATGATAGAGACAATTAATCCTGGTCTCAAGGAGATTACGAAAACAAAGACGCAAAGCGAAATGGGTCAAGAGGTTTCCTTTACCTTTCAAAGCGAGAGTAAGCATAATTAACCTGGGAGTAAAGGTAAACAAAGAGAGGGAGACTTCTTCGTGAATCATTTCATTGTTGACTCGGACAGACCACCTGGAGCAGAAGTCTCTCTCTCTCTCTCGAGAGAGAGCGTCTTTTGGATTATGCCGGATATTTAATGAAGGCGAAGCTCTCTCAGACAATCTCATTACCTATGAATAATTATTACGTTCTTATGAGAAGTCAACTGACAAAACAAAACTTGACAATGCAATTCTCGTAATGGAACTGGTTTTAATAATGATGTTCCAGTGAATTTCAATGAGAATTAAAGATTATCAAAGAGCAACCAGTGTTAAAAAAAACAATGCCATGGTAGCTTAGAAGACCAGTAAAAGGAAAGCATTAACACGGAGGGAAACTTAACATAATAATAATAACAACAACAACAACAACAATAATAATAATAATAATAATAATAATAATAATAATAATAATAATAATAATAAAAGTGACATTACACAGGAACACCCTGTCCTTAAGAAATCCAGTTTTGGACAACGCAAGAAATCAAGAATTTCATACAAAAAAAAATCTATGGATAATTTTCAATAGTCATAAATATCAAATTTTTAATTGCTGGTTGTTATGAGATCAGTATGGTTGAATTTAATTGAAAAAAAAGGGCAAATAAACTTCACGCCAAAAGCAGCAAATATAATCATTCAAAACAATTAGGTATTTGGCGATGTGAAGCTTAACACCACCTGTATAGCATAAAAACACCAGAAGCTTCTATCAATATATATATATATATATATATATATATATATATATATATATATATATATATATATATGGACCTTCATTCTTTTGCCATGAGTCTTTGTAATAAACATACCTACAAACACACAAACAGAAAGATAACCTTCAACTGTATATCAAAGATTTCATTATATACCACAATAAACAACTAAACACCTAAAAAGTAAGTCATCTAGAGTACGTCAAACTCCTAAACAGACAACATCAAAACTGAAAACTTCTATTGCATTACCCGCTTCATAAATGTACACAAAAAAGGAATCAAAATCGTGTTAAATTAAGTCCCCTACTCGCATAGCACTATTAAATTCTTTTTTGTTAAGATTTGATCTTCCTGGTTATAAGACTCTTTTATAACTATTCCTTTAAAACGGTTTCAAGGTTTACTTTTTCCCACCTTCTATTATTTCCGAATCATAGACTCTTCTCAACGACCCATCGTCATCTACTTCTGAAAGATCAGACCACCTAAACATAATTTCTTCTGTTTCCCTTACGTTAACTTTTTATTGACATAGCCTACATACATACATATAAATATACATGCATGAATATATATTTTATATATATATATATATATATATATATATATATATATATATATATATATATATATATATATATATATAAATAATCATCATCATCAGCCGTAACTAGTCCACTGCAGGACAAATGCCTCAGATATGTCCATCCACTCGCGTCTGTTTAGGGTCTTTCTATGCCGGTCTTTTACCCGCAAATGTTCTTAGTTCGTCAATCCCTACGTTTCTTTACATTCCCATGCTATTTTTGTAATCTCTAGGGACCAATTCTGCTGCTTTAAATGTCTATCTATTACCTGCCATCCTCATTATATGTCTTGCCCATGTCCATGCCTTTTTTTTTTTTTTTTTTTTTTTTTTTTACATGTAGTTAGAAAATCATCTACTTTAGTTTGCTCCTTTATCCATGTTGCTCTCTTTCTGTCTCTTAGTGTTATTTCCATCATTATTATTTCCATAGCTCTCTGAGATGTAACTAGCTTAAGTTATAAGGCTTTAGTAAGGCTCCAAGTTTCATATGCATGAGTTAAAACAGGTAGGACCACCTCCTTAAAAACTTTTCTTTTTTAAAGATAGTGGCCTTTTACATTTCATAATCTCATTCTCTCTCCATTCCATGCTTATCCTTCTTTTAATTTCAGACCAAGGTCCTGGGGAAACACATACTATCTGCCAAGAGTACATATATTCATTAACAATCTCTAGAGGGTCGTACATAACCCTTAAAGATTGTCTCTGCATTTTCATTGAACATTATTATTATTATTATTATTATTATTATTATTATTATTAATAATTGCTAAGCTACAAACCTAGTTGGAAAAGCAGAATGCTATAAGCCCAGGGGCCCCAAAAGGGAAAATAGCCCAGTGAGGAATGGAAACATGGAAAAAATAAATATTTTAAGAATATTAAAATAAATATCTCCTATATAAACAATAAAAACTTTAACAAAACTAGAGGAAGAGAAATTAGATAGAATAATGAGCCCGAGTGTACCCTCAAACAAGAGAACTCTAACCCAAGATAGTGGAAGACCATGGTACAGAGGTTATGGCACTACCCAAGACTAGAGAACGATGGTTTGATTTTGGAGTGTCCTCCTAGAAGAGCTGCTTACCATAGCTAAAGAGTCTCTTCTACCCTTACTAAGGGGAAAGTAGCCACTGAACAATTACAGTGCAGTAGTTAACCCTTTGGTGAAGAAGAATTGTTTGGTAATCTCAGTGTTGTCAGGTGTATGAGGACAGAGGAGAATCTGTAAAGAATATGCCACACTATTCGGTGTATGTGTAGGCAAAAGGAAAGTGAACCGTAACCAGAGAGAAGGATCTAATGTAGTACTGTCTGGCCAGTCAAAAGGCCCCATAACTCTCTAGCGGTTGTATCTCAACGGTGGCTGGT
>NC_090764.1:24236870-24239370 GCF_036898095.1 Palaemon carinicauda
TCATTCCATACGCCATAAATCATTTTCTCTTCTTTGTGAATTACATACTGAGTAGAGAGAAACAAACATTTCTCAGCCAATGAACCGTTTAAGTGAAACGAGAAGTATTAAAAAAATGAAAAAAAGACCATATTTAAATAACTATTTCTGCCTTCTTTTGAATACAGTGATATGCATTGTACTTCTCAAAGCCTTAAAGAGAAAGAATTTTAAAGCGTCTATATCTTGGACAATGAATGTTAATTACCGAACTTCCTTAGTGATTAATATAGATATCCCAGAGAAAATCATATTATTAAATTTAGACATCTTTAAAGAGATCATTTACCATGTTTATAAAAAAAAATTATGTAAACTGCATAAACAGTGAGATGAGCAGCTAATGATGAATCAAGAATCTCTCTCTCTCTCTCTCTCTCTCTCTCTCTCTCTCTCTCTGGGCCTTTAGGTTGTTTTGATTAATTAATATTCTTTATTTTCATTCTTGAAGAGTATGAGAATTAATCTCCTTTTTGCAGGGCTTCAGCCGGATTTCATTAACGCTTTAAACATTCCTTTTTGTCAAGAGATAACTGAGCTGCGCTTTTTAAAACGCAGTAATGAATATGAAAGAGGAGAGTCTAAAATTCATCAGCTTTCATGAAGAGACTTTGTCATTCAAATAACAAAGAAAGATTAAGCCGATTGTTCCAAACTTATACAAAGAACTCTTTTTTTTCGGTGTTTATCTACCACAAATATAATTATATATCTTGCAGTCTTTACGTGCAAATATTTACTCAATTTTAACAGACCGAATCGAACGAGAAGATAAAATGCTAACTCCACTTAAATAAAGATGTCGACTCCTAAATAGTATTATTTTTTCATAAATATTATTATTTCCACTCTGCAGAGCTTGGAGTAATTTTCTATTGCTTAATATCAGCATCGTAAACATTTACAGATTCAGTTCCTCTTATCTTAAACTCAAAAACATACCTCTTAACACAAATAGTTCAGGACACACGGTATTAGGGAAGATTTTTACCAACGTCTATTTAAAAATTTAATTGATGGATGTAAATACTAAGTTACCTCATAAGAATGGGCATCGTAATATATAGATTTGGGACAGACTTCAACAGTAAAATACTATAACCCGTGTTCTGCACATGTAAAATTTTGTTTTGAAACGCTGATATATATTTCTATAAAAAAAAAAGTAAGTCTATTTTAGACTAATTGAGTTTCTTTCAATAAATGATACGAAGTCAACAATGAATCTGTGAATCCCACTTGAATCTTAAGATCATCCACATTTAAACAGAAGTCAAAAAACATTCTTTGGCTTCGCCATCTGACAACAATATTCAAGAAGGAATTTTGGAAAATACACTGGGAGGAAGTGAGTGGGACTCCTCCTCCTCCTCCTCCTCCTCCTCCTCATCATCATCATCATCATCATCATCATTATTATCATTATCATTATCATTATCATTATCATTATTATTATTATTAGTATTACTACTACTAAGCTTCAACTTTGTTCGACAGTCGAGATGCTGCAAATCCCAGGGCTCCGATAATAAGTAATTCAGCGTGGAAGAAATTCAATAGATTTTATGGGAGAAATTAATAAAAAATTAAAACGATTAAAAACTATAAAATTAAAATAGTGAGCGTCTGCTAAATAGATATATATTTAGCTCTAGCTTATTTTCTTCAGTTCCAACGATTTAGCCATATGGATAAGGAGATCATAATGTAATTTGTTCTAGCAAAGTTCAAGAAAAGTGTTTGTTATTGAAACTAATGAAAAAAAGGCCTTATAACTTACTGCATGTCCAGTACTACACGATGAATCATACAGTTCTGAAAAAGCTGAATACAAATGATCACCAAAATTTTGAAATATTTTATGAAGTACACAAAGTGTGCTAATCAAACAACGGTGCATGAGAGGAATAAGAAATTAAATGGAAATCGCATTTTTTATTAAAATATCAAGCTGCGAGTCATATATTGTGGACGAATGTTTAAAATATTGTGAAGTGCCTATTTTTTCACGGTATATGTAATCGGTGTGATTAATTTTACAGAGAAAATAATTATCCGGAAGAATTTTCGAGAATTTTATGCGAATTCTACAGAGTGTTTTTTAAAAAAGACGCATCTACAAAAAATATTCCAGTGAATATCCAACATTTTGGAATTGAAAAACTAAACTTGTCCAATAAGCAACTCACGAAAAATATTAATCTAAGCCTCTTGGCTAGTGCACTGGTAGTACGCTGGCCTCGCATTTAAACGATTGCCATATTTAGCACCGCCTGGATACGTTTGTTTAATCTGTTTACTGGGGATGTTACAGCTGTAACTGGGCACCATGGTAGGGAGTCAAGTTTGCTCGAGTAACGTTCAGACGGGCATCATATCAGTGAAACTGGAACTGGAACCCGACAGCTTTAACGAGGTTTTCCTTTTATCTGGCAAATCTTTAAAAATATAGATTCCTATC
>NC_090764.1:24244370-24249370 GCF_036898095.1 Palaemon carinicauda
TAAACAGTTTAATACACACACACACACACACACATATATATATATATATATATATATGTATATATATATACATATATATATATATATATATATATATATATATATATATATATATATACATATATATATATTCCCTTATGAGTGGGGATACCTTCACGTGGTGAAGGGATTTATGTATCGCTATGATCAGCACAACTTTTCTAGTTAGGACCACCTATACTAGGTTGGTTTGCTGTGAGCGATTATGCAAAAGTCGCCCACCATCACCAATGCACAGCGGCCAGCGTGGTGATGAAAACTGGTTAAACCCCAGACGTGAATAACGACATGTCTAAGGCCTTTGTCCTGTAATGGACTCGAAAGAGCTGCATATATATGTATATATAAATATATATATATATATATATATATATATATATAAATATATATATATATATATATATATATATATATATATATATATATATATATATATATATATATAGAGGGTGACAAAAAAACGGTCATCATCTAATCTTGAATAACTTTTGAAAGAAATAATCAATTCCTTTCATCTTTAAGAATTATCAAGAAAACTAATGTTCTAAGAGTCTACCAAATTCGACCTTCGAGATGCCATGGACTACTGAGGAAAAGACATTTATAGTTGAGGCATATTTTCGGTTGAAGTCTATGCACGCAGCTCAATTGCAATTCAAAGAACGGTTCAGATGTCAAGAATTTCCTGTTCACTCAATGATCTATAGATGGGTCAACAAGTTCAGAACCCACGGGACTGTGCATAACCTCAATTTTAAAGACACTAACAGACAATCACACTCTGGACGACCGAAATCATCAAGGACACCACATAACTGTTGTCCGCAGCCCAAGCAAGTCTGTGCGACGGCGAAGTCAGGAGCTTGGAATCAATCGGGAGTCCGTGCGGAGAATTTTGAACGCAGATCTCCACCTGTATCCTTACAGGATACAGATTAAACGCAAGCTTACACCTGACGACATGCTTGGGCTGCAGACAACAGAGTCTCTGACTGCAGCAATGTTGTGTGGTGTCCTTGATGATTTCGGTCCTGTCCACAGACACGCGGACAAACAAATAAATAAATAAATAAACAGACTCGAAAATATAACCTCCTATACGGAACTAATAATAATAATAGTAATAATAATAATAATAATAATAATAATAATAAAAAAAAAATAATAAATCTATATAAACATACAGTATATACTGTATACATACCTACATATGCAGACACACACACACACACATATACAGTATATATATATATATATATATATATATATATATATATATATATATATATATGTATGTATGAATGTATGAATGTATGTATGTATGTGTGTATGTGTGTGTGCGCACACGCGCGAGTATTTGTCACACTAAAACAAGAAACCAGAAATACTTGGCTGGTAGTTGTACTTTTGTTTTAATGACATGTGAAGACTCACTGTGTAATCATACACACATCAAACTCATATCAGGAATGGCGTCAAGTAACTTTTAAAGAAAATTTATTGACAATAAATAAATCGGATTTTAGAAAGGAGGAAAAAATTACCTCGCTTAATTTTACATATTACTATTCCGTTCAATTTATTACCATTAAAATGCGTTTATGGTATTGCATGAATGAAGGCAATGCAGTGTACTAAAGTATCTTTTTATGAGATTTATTTACTTCAAAATGATAAATGATATTAAAAAAATCATGTAATTCGTACACCCTGATGCAGTCGCAAAGGAAATAAAAAAAGCTGTTTCTAATTTTTGTCTCTACACAGGCAAGTGCTGTTTTTCAATATCATTCCATATTTCTCGTTTGTTTCCTCCCTGTCTGACTGATAGGATGACATAGGCTACTGCCACTGCCAGTTACATTTCCATGGCCGTTCCAGTATCAATTTAATCTCATGTCATGCATTTTTATATTTCCATTCCATTACTCGATTAACTCTTCATACCAAAGAAAAAAAACTGTCCGGTATTTTACAAGTACATTTGCTTCATTTCTTACTGAATTATTTCAGCGCTCCGTTATATTTAATTGAATTAATATCATTCTTTTATTTGACGATTCTCTCTCTCTCTCTCTCTCTCTCTCTCTCTCTCTCTCTCTCTCTCTCTCTCTCTCTCTCTCTCTCCTTGAAGAAAATTTCAATATTTCTACATGCTTAATATAGTGGCCAGTCACAAGTTAAACATATGTTAAACTTGTGCCAAATATACGCTTATAGCAGATGAATTGAAAATCCGATTCAACTACTCCATTTTACATGAAATTTTTTCATTTTGTGAAATCATAGTAAGCAGTTAATTTATATTTGTTTCTCATCTTGAATCTAAGTTAAACCTTTCACGTTTTCAATGTGCTGAGCATTTATAAGTTCAATGAAATCAACACATCACCAAGAATATAATCACATCGCATTAACTATAATTTAGATACAAAAACATTTATTTACTTTCATGAAACGGACAAATTTTTTTCCTGAACGCGTTGATACATAAACTCCTATTCTGGCGAAGAAAGTACCAGCATTTTGAATATATGGCTGGTATGCGTTGATAAGTTCATATTGCAAATAAGGAGGTTACTGGAATATGGAGTGTCCACGGGTTGTGAAACAGACTGAGATCTCAAAGATTGAAATGGTTTGAGGCAGCAATTTATCATAAGTCTAGTTAGCTATCGTGGCAACCAGACGAACTCCAGCAGGGAAAATCACGGATATAGGGAGCGATTGATGACCTTATACGGATTGGTTTGATGAAATTCATGAAGAAAAATGGTGAACGTATACCACAGATGTCCCCGGTGTTCTTCTTCCTTTCACCTTATTATTCCCATTGTATAGCAGAGTTGGCTGCTCGAGTCAAGTTTCTCCATCTATTACTAGTCATTGCATCTTCTCCCTTCAGTCCCACCCCATCCTTATCCCTCCTCACCACATCAATCCATCTGATCCGCTGGTGTCCAGCACACGCTTCCCATCACTGGCACGTTCTTAGCTCTCTTGAATAGTTCCATCTCCTTCCTTTTTATTATATGGCTATAGTGTTTCAGTCTAAGATTCCCTAGCCTTACATTTTACTATACATACACCAAACATTCTTCTCATTTCTTAACTCTCCCTATTTTCCAGTAGTGGTATTTCAGCAATCCACCTTACCAGCCTTATCTCGGTTCTCTCCCGCAGTCCCTCTTTTCTCTAAAGAGCCCAAGTTTCTGCCTCATATAATAGCCATATGTTAAGAGTGCCAGCGCGAGCCAGATATCTGTCTTACACATCATTTTCAGTCTTACTGGCATTTTCTTATCTATACAACTACAGTTACTCCTCTCCAATTTTGCATGCTTCTTTCAATCTGTCTCACTGCTTTCTCAGTACCGACCTCCTTTGTTATTATTTAGAGACATATTCCATGCCCTCTTATCATTCACGAACTTTAAGCTCATGAGTCTGTCCTTTCACTGATACGCCGAACCTCTGTGACATTCTCCTGTATATCTGGATGGAAAATAACACCTATCACATTTTCATTGTATATTTCTTTGTTTAGTAGATTTTATATCCTTCTCCAAGATTAATGTATTATGTTCTTTCCATTTTGTCCCCTGTATACAGTGCATAGAATAATATTTTTTCTTCTCTGTATGGCATCTAGCCACTATCTTCCCTATACTGCTATGCTACTCACATAACAATTTATAATCCCCACCTTTCCTTTCTTTTTCCAATGCTTTCCTCACTAGTTTCTTTAGCCGCAGTCGTGGGGTACCCTTTTCATATTTCTTATTGCTGTCAGGGGATACAGCACAGATGTCTTAGGTGTATAATAGCAATGCAATCAAAATATCATTAATGCTATTACTGCAACAATATACATACAATACTCAGGCTTACTACTTTATACACTTGCCTTTGCATTAAGCAATAAATGTTTTTTCATGACTTGAATCAACAAAGTTTTTCTTATGTACCCAATACAATTGATAATAAAGTTTTTAATACTTCTTGTATCACTTTTGAATACTGTTTTCCTGGACAATTTTGTTTCTTCAAGTCTAACAAACATTCTATATGAAATTGAACATTTTTCTTTATCTCAGAAGGATATCAAATTTTCAACGAATTTACAAAGATCACCTGAAAATTGACGGAATTTGCATTAAATCCTTCTCGTTATCATTTAAATATTGAAATGTTAGCAATAACAAATATTTTAAAAAATATTGCAATATCTTTTAGGCCATGAAAATATTTCATATAGTGACTTGATTGAAGTCGGGAATTTTACAATAATACCATTGATTTTTTTTTTTTTTTTGCCTGTGTGAGACTTGGCAGCTTTCTTTAAAGCTTATCTTCTAAAGAAAACACATTACCCCCAAAAGGTTTTAGTTCCGTTAGGGCATTATTAAAAGAAGAAAGATATAGGTGGAATTCAAATGTACCCAAATTCAATTCACATATAAACTAGCAAGTTGAGCCAAGAATCTCCTCTAATTTTCACTTGAGCATTTTAATCTATCTTAGGGTACGGTCAAATAATCATGCTGGCACTGCGGACGTCAAATGAATAGCACCCTGCCGTTCCAAATGAAATCCTTAATTAGATATTTGAAATCCCACGAATAAGAGCAATTCTGAAATTAGTCGCCAAAAATCCCAGAAAAAAAAAGGTTGAAAAGGAAGTTCTCTCGCCAAGAGCTAAGAGGAAAATGAAGGTTGGAGCAGTCGCATAATAAAGGTGGAAAGATTCCTTGCGCGTTTTCTGATTCCTTGAAGGACGCTGGGGGAAAAAGGGAAGCTGGAACCCGAAAGGATTCTCATTTAAAAGACTTAAATGTCAATGGGAATAATTGAAAGGGGACGGAGGTGGAGGAAGAAATGTATAAAAGCCGAGTCTGTTCTTTTCCACTACTTTACGAACACAAGAAGGATATTTGTCCAACGTCTGGACCACTTTGTGC
>NC_090764.1:24251870-24261870 GCF_036898095.1 Palaemon carinicauda
TCCACTCATTTCCTTCCCCTTCCATCCCCTCATTTCCTTTCCCTTCCATTCACTCATTTCCTTCCCCTCCCATTCCCTCCTTTCTTTACCCTTCAATACCCTCATTTCCTTCCACTTTTATCCACTCATTTCCTTCCCCTTTTATCCCCTCATTTCCTTTCCCTTTTATCCCCTCATTTCCTTCCCCTTTTATCCCATTTCCTTTCCATTCCATCCACTCATTTCCTTCTTTTCTCATCCCCTCATTTCCCTCCCCTTCAATCACCTCATTTCCTTCCCCTTTTATCCCCTCATTTCCTTCCCCTTTTATCCCATTTCCTTTCCATTCCATCCACTCATTTCCTTCTTTTCTCATCCCCTCATTTCCCTCCCCTTCAATCACCTCATTTCCTTCCCCTTTTATCCCCTCATTTCCTTCCCCTTTTATCCCCTCATTTCCTTCCCATTCCATCCCCTCATTTTCTTTCCCTTCCATCCACTCATTTCCTTCCCCTCATTTCCCTCCCCTTCAATCACCTCATTTCCTTCCCTTTTTATCCCCTCATATTCTTCCCCTTCCATCCTCTCATTTTTCCCCTTCCATCCACTCATCTCCTTCCCCTTCCAACTCCTCATTTCCTTTCCCTTCCATCCACTCATTTCCTTCCCCTCCCATCCCCTCCTTTCCTTACCCATTAATACCCTCATTTCCTTCCACTTTTATCCCCTCATTTCCTTTCCCTTCCATCCACTCATTTCCTTCCCCTCCCATCCCCTCATTTCCTTAACCTTCAATGCCTTCATTTCCTTCCCCTTTTATCCCCTCATTTCCTTTCCCTTCCATCCCCTTCCATTCTCTAATTTCCTTCCCCTTTTATCCTCTCATTTCCTTCCCCTTCCATCCCCTCATTTCTTCCCCTTCCATCCACTCATCTCCTTCCCCTTCCATCCCCTCATTTCCTTCCCCTTCCAACTCCTCATTTCCTTTCCCTTCCATCCACTCATTTCCTTCACCTCCCATCCCCTCCTTTCCTTCCCCTTCAATACCCTCATTTCTCTCCACTTTTATCCCCTCATTTCCTTTCCCTTTTATCCCCTCATTTCCTTCCCCTTTTATCCCCTCATTTCCTTCCCCTTCCAGCCACTCATTTACTTCCCCTTTTACCCCCTCATTTCCTTTCCCTTCCATCCACCCATTTCCTTCTTCCATCCACTCACTCCTTTCCCCTTCCATCCCCCCATTTCCTTAACATTCCATCACCTCATGCCCTTCTTGTGCATTAAACGCTATCCTTGCTTTTTTCTACTGCTAAACTTTTATGAAGTTTTCATGGTCGTTAAGGTCGGAAGTTTCTGCTATTTCTTTTTTTCCAGGGAAATCTTCCGTATCTTAGCTAGTGAATGTACTTAATAACTGATGGGCAAAAAATATCAAAAGCGTAGAACAAGAGAAAATCTAAGAACGAACAAGTTTGTACATTTTTGCTAACAGAAAAAGTTGGACGAATTCAACGATTACAACTAGATGTTAAACAATTTACAAATGAAATGGTTTCCAAGTTGTAATCAAGGTCAAAAGGTTACATAACCTTCGCTGCAGAAGACTGTTCATACTCCCCTTGATTCTTGTCTGATTAAAAGCGTGCTTAACGATACTATAAGTATAATTTCAGCATACTTTAATCAAGGTAACTCCTTTTATCTTTCTTACAGTATGTAGTGGTTTAAAGGCTGCCATGAACGGCAGAGGCCAGGGACAGTGAAATTGCCCTAGCAAGCAAACCAATGCCATAAAGACTGACCATATATACATACGATCAGCACCCAAGCACCCTCTCAACCCAAGCTAAGACCAAGGAGGGCTGGCAATGGCTGCTGACGACTCAGCAGATAGACATATAGCCCCCGTCCTTAGCTCACAAGGATGGTGAGGTTGCTGACCCTAAAAGAAAATATTGAACTTGATCGGTACTTGAACACCAGTCTGTCGATTACCAGGCAGGGACGTTACCAAATGGCCACCATTTCCTCAATGCTAAAATAACGAAGGTTTATATGTTTTTTTTTTCTTTTTCGTAGAGCAAATGCCCTTTGAACAGACAGCGTTAATACTTTTTTCCATCCCAAGCCTGACACAAGGCAAACCGAAATTAAGAAATAGTCTGTTCATTATTTTCCATATGGTACTGTTCATGGATAGTCCAAGAGGCAGGTGAATCGACAGCTAAAAACAGATTTTTTTTTTTTTTGAAATCGTTAATAAAGTAAATATGGCATTGATGGAAAAATTATGATTTTTTAATGCTTTCAAAATAGCATATAGCGACTTTCAGAGTTTAATCCGTTACCCACTTTTCTAATTTACAACAACAACGATCATACTATAAACAATTTACCAAAACTATGACTCCCAAGTGGCTCAGTGTACTTTAAACGCATCATTAAGTACTGTGAAGCACTTTCCTTGCTTCAATGTTACATTTCTAACCGTGGAAAATTCCCAAAATGTTTACCAATAATATTTTGCCCATGAAATTAATTAATACGTTGCAACATTTCCTTTTTATATAATCTCTCTTAAATCATTAGTTGGGATTTGGACTTCAATGATTTTTCATATGTCGTTACATGATGTTTAATGGTAACTCATTCCCTGCTGAGTTTGGCTTGGTTTTTTCCTTATTTGTAGTTACCTATGGTGATCTTTTAGGAGAGAATAAACGTATTTATAAAAAACGTTTTTTTTCAGTATTTATAAAGCTCAGGATAGAGACGACTGGCGAAATCTGACTGAGGCCCTTTGCGTCAATAGGCATTGGAGGTGGTGATGATGATAACATCTTTATATCAACATGAACACAGGAAGACATTTTGTTTTTCCCCTCAGTACTATTATAAATTATGAATTTGTATGCTAATCAGACTGATTATAATTGATGTTAACCCAGACGTATTCCATTAGGTGGCAACTAAATCTATATAAAAAAAGTACGCATCTCTTATTCTATATAAACTACCAGAATGTTGTAAAAACATTTTTTTTTTTTACTTTCAATTGTTAAAATTTTTTCCCGCAGAATAGTTAGTTGTTTTCCAATTTCTTAGCTGAACACACAAAGAGCAAACTCCATTTTCAACTTATTTATCTCTTCCCATAAAGGCTTTGCTATTTTGATATCTTTTATAATTCTGAACGCCTTTCCGTTCCCTTCATTTCCACATCATGGTCATTACCGTCACTTCCACTTAGGCATTTTCATTTCCACTGATATACCCCCCTCACAAGCCCCTTCCTCTCTCTTCCCCAATAACTTCTCATCTGCTTTAGAAACCGCTGCTGATATTTCAACATCAGCTTCAGCGACAAAAACCACGGGGAAATTCTTCATCACTTTGCCACACTCTTTGATGTTCTTTTCGTCCGTCCATTTCTTTGAGAGACATCGTCTTGCATTGTGGCGATGGGCTACATTTCATATTTCCGGACACATTGTAAGACTCATTCAGAGGCTGTTAATTCATCCTTGTTGGTGTTCATTTCAACGAGGCTCTTCTTTTTTCCTGTATCGGTTTTAAGCTCTCGTTTTTTTATCTTATATCAATAATGTGTGGATACTGAAACTTTAATTAAATTATGACTGTGCATGCTAATGTGTTTTCTAATTTTCTTTGCGTCTTTATGTATTAAATAAACTAAATTCATTTACATAATTATCATCCCGTTCAGTGAATAATTGGATCCCTTAAATCATCCGGAAAAACAATTTTCCAGTTGACTAAGAAAACGTAAACATTGTTTGAAGTCTTAGCTTCACTTTGTAATTAGTTTTAACACTTTTAATCAGATTGAAAAAGAAAATTAAGTAGGTTCCCTAAAGTTCTCTTTCAATTTGAATTTCCAATACATGGTACACAAATATTAATGAGAATTTGCTCCCCTATAGTTACTCATGCTATTATAAGTGACTTATAATAATTATTTTTTCATTATTAATAATATCCAAGCTGGAAACATAGTTGAAAAAAGCACAATGCTACGAGTGCACAAATTGGGAAAGCGGTTAAAAAATAGAAGTAAAGAATAAAGTATAAAAGATTAATAACAAAATATAACCTAGTCGACAGAAGAAAGAATTTACACTAATTCTGAACTTCTAAAAGTTCCAACGATTCAACTATCCGATTAAGAAGATCATTCCATAATTTGGTCACAGTCGAAATAACATTTTAACAATACCGTAAAGCATTGAGTCTTCCTGAAAAAATAAGGCTTATAAAATCAACTGCAGACCCTAAACTTCATAGTGAAGACCTGATTGGATACTGCAGTATAGTTAGCTTAATGGAAAACATTCCACAACATGCGCAATTAGATAATTGAACGGCACTGCCAGTAACTAATATCCACATTAGGGACAAGGAATTCAAGATGGGAATCAACTGCTCGACTAGAGTCAATATATTATAAAAAATGGAAGATTTCTAATATGTAATGAAATTTTCTTCACTAGGATTTAACTGGTTACTTAACATGACTTAATAAGAATAATAATTACCTAAAAATAGAAAAAAGTAACAGTGGGGAAACCATGTTTCACGGATCAAGAGTCGGGTTAGAATTTCTAGTGTAAAAGATACTAGTGATGTAAGTTGGGAAAGATATAGAAAAAAAAATTCAATAATCTGACGGGGATACAATATTGAAGGTGTTCAGAGTATGAAGTTATATGCAGAAATTACTATTATGGTGTAAAAATCTGTCTATGGATGCTATGCTTCCCTAACTGTTCAATTCTCTGTATACCATGAGAGAAGACAGAAGAAACAGAAACCTATAAGCAAATTTGTCAATAAAAATATGTAAGAAACTATACTGTAAAATGGAGAATATCTTGAAGAAGTTCAGTAGAGAATTGTTGAGCATTTTGAAATAGAAATCAAGAAAGAAGGTTATAGATGTAAAAAGAGGCTAGGAGAAGGAGCAATAAATGTTGAAAGGAATAGTGAAATAATTAGGTGATTCATAAATTAATGAATTGGGGAACTTAGGCATAAGAGTTGAATCTCGATGTATATGAAGAAAGTAAAGTAGAAGAATACTGAAAGATTGAATATATGAAGGAAATTTCGAGCCATCTCCCTATTGAGCAATTGAAGAGGATGGAAAGAAATAATGGATGTTGCTGAGACAAACGGAATGTCTTTCATGAACAAAGTTAAAAGTTGTTGTTATGACGCGAAGAATGCTAGGATGAAACATAAAATTAGGGATGAAGGTAAGATAGAGTCTTTTGTATATGTATACTCTTCATATGGCAAGAGAGAAAGGTGGTAATGGGTTGAAACTTTTGTGTAATTTGACTGTTTTTCATAAACAGAATTAAGGGTTGATGTAAAACGTGAGGAATGCTAAGCTGAAACGATGCAACATAACATTAGAGATGAAGGAAAGATGGATTCTTTTGTCTATCTAGGCTCATCATAGGGCAAGAGAGAAAATGATAATTTGATTGAAACCTTTGTGCAACTTCAAATAACGGACTGAAAGGAGAATGGGCGTTTCTTGCATATGGCAAGGCGTTCTTGAACGAACGAACGAAGGTGATAGGGGATAACAAGGTATTTGTGGATTTGATGGAGTGACGAAAACACCTGAAACACAGGGCATTATTAATTGTAAATCTGGGCGAGATGTAGATGCCCCACTTTCTGTTCATGCAAGAGGGCGCCTTTCTGAGCACTATGAATTTACGTTTATAGAGGCTGACTTCGAAGAAATTCTCTAAAAAGAAGGCACATCTTTCACTCGATTGTTACACGATGAACATGTGTTATAAATATCTTTATCATTGTTGTTATTCCCTATCACTGCATATTTATTATTTTTCTCTACTCCGGATAGTTCAGGGGTTAGGAATATTTCCACACCAACGTTTGGCCCAAGACCGATGCCACGGTGGAGGATGAAGATTACGCCAATTTCCAGAAAAATATATAATGACTGTTAATCTATGCAGTGATCTAGATACAAAAGGGTTAGTTGAGCGTAGGAGTTGAAAGAGAGGTGGAGAAGGGCATGAAGCTATCGAGGTATATATATATATATATATATATATATATATATACACACACACACACACACACATATATATATATATATATATATATATATGTATGCACACACACAAGGCCTAAATATATACTGTATTATAAATACATATATTTGTGTGTACATGTCATTATATTGGGAATACAATGAAATATATCCAACTTATATGTCAATAAATTTGGAACTGTGAGTTAACCCTCGTTATCATATTGATACATGTGACATTTAGATGGCTTCATGCCTCCTGAGACCACACGTTAATTTAGTCTACATACAAGTTGCTGACAGATATTGCATGTTTACATTCTCATTTCCATCTGTTTAGTTTGATATTTATTTCTATTCTATAACAAAAAGGACACCGGGAATTAGTTTTCGAAAAGATAAAAAATAACATTTTACCCGGGC
Source organism: Palaemon carinicauda (assembly GCF_036898095.1). Lineage (NCBI taxonomy): Eukaryota > Metazoa > Arthropoda > Malacostraca > Decapoda > Palaemonidae > Palaemon > Palaemon carinicauda. The sequence goes on from NC_090764.1 coordinate 24,258,367, forward strand.
TGCTTATTAATGTTTTTTGTCATCTTATCTTATGCTCCGTCTTAGCATCACCATTCTATAAAATACAGTTCCCTCACACAACCTCTCCCTCGATTCATTCCACGCAAATATTAATTACTGCAGCTCTAATTCCATTTCCTTGCATAGAACGTACAACCATTTTCTGTAAATCCGTCACCTTCTTCCGAGGTTAATTTCGTCTTCCCGAGAGAAAATTTATTCAGGGAGGCATTGTCTCTTCCTTTCTGTCTGTCTGGGTCTGTCTTTCCACCTGTTCTTGACACTAAAACTGTTTGAAGAAACTTAATTAACGGTGGGTTCAACCTTCTTTTCAAGGAGTTATCACTTGATCGCTGGTTCCATACATGTGCTTGACACATTTCCAAGTATTTTATTCTCAGAATATGAACTTCCTTCATTTCATGAAAGAAAACTGATATACTTTGATGTTAACCGGAGGGTGTAAATACAAAGGGATGTTTTGGAGATGTCAGATCAAATAAGACTCGGGGACATTTTTCCAGGTAGTTATTTTCTGAATCGTTATGAATAGCTATATGTCATTTAATAGTTTGTTTGTATATACGGTACATTTGTTTTCCCAAGAAGTTATTTCCTGAATTATGAAAAGTTATACATAATTAAATAATTTTGTATCTATTTCTTTTTACTTCAAACACAATTTTATTCTTTTTTCTCCACCCTTACGTGTCCGAGAGAGAGAGAGAGAGAGAGAGAGAGAGAGAGAGAGAGAGAGAGAGAGAATTGAAAAAGAAAAAATGACATTAGTATTAAGTGGAGACTGACAGCAAGCCCGAGAGTAGGAAAATTGAGTTGAGAGAGAGAGAGAGAGAGAGAGAGAGAGAGAGAGAGAGAGAGAGAGAGAAAATCTTTGAACCCCTCTTTCGCTACTACCAAGAATCTAGAAGGCTGAGGGTTGAAAAGGGTTTGATATCAACGAGAAGTGATGAGCTTGAGTTTGATGCGTGAAAAAGAACATCGTTTATCTCTACTCCCTATCGATTTCCCGATTGCATAAGACACCCCGTTTCGTTTTAGATGCGTCGATTTATCTATATTTCGGTTTACTTATCTGACCGAGTTCAATATAAACCTACCAAGAATTCATATCAGCACATAATATTAAATTGGAAAGAGATTGTGAACACAGTTCTAGTGGACATTAACACAAATGTTTCATGTCACGTTTTCCTTTAACTGTTATTTATTTGAATTATTTTCTATACCTTAACTGTTTCCCTTTATAATAACCTGCGGGTACATCTCAGTGGAATTACAGTCGTTCTTTATGTAGAATTCTTTTTACATTCATTGTGATTAAGTTAAAAATATTCTTTTTTTTATTCATATACCACAAAAATTCTTCATTTTCTCCACAATCCAAAATAAGACGATAATTATTTTAACATTTCCCTTTAAGATTAATGGATGCATTATGAAAATGTAGAGTAAATGAAAATAATAATAAACGATTTAAAACTTCAAGTTTTCCAAACATCTTGAATTAAGCTGTTTGATAATTAATGATTCACTAAGACAATTTTTGTGGATGGCGCTCGTCTCTCGCAACTATTTTTCGAAATAAATATCGTTATATTTCTTCAGATTGCTTCCTTTACAATATTTTTCCATTCCTCCACCCCACGTGAAAAGAATGTATTCAAATTCGCAATTAACCTAATGATGCATGAAAATAAGATTTTGCAAAGTAGGAAAATATGAACTTGACATATGGTCTTTCCTTGTGAAAAGTCAGAAGGGAATCTATATGAGACTGATGAGCGTTACATATGCTGGTAATTCTCTCTCTCTCTCTCTCTCTCTCTCTCTCTCTCTCTCTCTCTCAAGAGTGACAAGAGCCTGTCGGCTGAGGATACTGTACCGCATGTGTTTCATCCTCGTTCTCTCCCGGACTGATAATAGAAAAATATGTTTAAGCTTGCCATCGCATGTTTCACATTGCTTGAATTTTTGTGTCATGTTTCTCTCAACTATTTGTATATAAGCTCGTTGTTGGATAAACCTCACTTGCATTCACCTTGCCTCCCTGTTAGTACCTAACAGTCACCTCGCACAATTGGTGACCGCTGGAGGACCTGCTTCTGAACCCTTTTTTTCGCTCATTGCTGCGCCCTACTCTTGTTACTATGCCGACCGCCGACCCTGACTCTTCAACTCACACTGCATCGTTGAAACTGCCAAATTTCGCCAGCAGAAAGTGTTCGCCTGGTTCCAGCGCACTGAAGTTCAGTTTTGCATCAAGGGCTTGACTTCCTTAAGCAGCAAAGCAGACTATATTCTAGAGGCGATCCCCGAGAAAACTTTCCCAGAAATCTCCGATTGGCTTTGCGACCAAGGGGATTCCCTAGTAATGTATGACACTAACAAAACATAACTCCTGGAGCAATACTCACCATCGCCAGTTGCCCGTATAGCAAAGCTTTTTCAGCTCTCCCAACAGACGTTTGGGGACCAAAAGGTTTTGCTCACTCTTAGGGAAATCAGTATCACTCGCCTGTAACTTGCCGCAGATGGCTCTCCTCGTGAAGTGAACCTTACGCATACTCAAACTGAACACACCATCATACCTAAACTGTACACAACACCATACCCGATGTCGATACCTTGCCCAGGAAGGACCTGATCACCAAAGTCGACGCCCTTATGGACAACCACTTCACCACCTTCAAGACCTCCATCAACGCCTCCACCTCTGATGAAGAGGATAACTACTCAACACTGACCGAAGCTGACATGAATGCAGTAAGACACAGACGTCCACCCTGTGATATATCAGAGCGGCAATAATGCCGCTAACCACCCACATATGTCGCCCCTCTCTCATGCCCCAACCAATAACCTCTCCAGCCACTTACTAATACCACTCTAGATTCGGGGCTCCTGTGAAGAAATGTGTGGACGGTTGTCAGTGGCGCAAAAAAATTGAAAATAGGCCATCGCTTGTGTCGGTGGTCTACCATGTCAATAATCTTCTCTTTTTACACAATCCAGGTATGTGCGTGTGGTTTTTGGTAGACACTGGTGCTTGCCGTTCCCTTCAACCAAAGTCAGTCTCCAGAACATGGCGTACTCATTCTAAGCCTGCTGACGTCTGCCAGATAGCTGCCAATGGATCCGAGATCCACACCCATGGACACAAGAAACTCAAACTATCGTTTGAGAGTGCCAAATAGCATTGGAAATTCCTAATTGCTGATGTATCATTGTCACTACTCGTTGTGGATTTCCTCGCCTATTTCCACCTCATTGATGTAGCACATCGACGATTAGTCATCACAGAGTCATACTCAGGAACACCTCTTCAACCTGCTCTTTACGACCTCACACCCATGGAGCCCTACGCCCACCTACTCAAGTCGTACCCAGAAGTCTTGTATTCAGAACTTCACCAAATGACGGGGCCTAGGTGTTTGCCAGATTCAGGTGTCTAGCCCCAGATCGTTTGGTAGCCACTAAACAAAC
>NC_090764.1:24266870-24269370 GCF_036898095.1 Palaemon carinicauda
TGCCACATTCCTTCTATCTACTACCACTATAGACTTCGGAATCGGCAAGGCCCCGTCTTCTACACTGAGCAGAATGTATTGTAACTACCCTTCTTGACCCATCTACAGTACAGTAGCGGTCACAATAATATCATTATTATTATATGCTAAGTTATAACCCTAGTTGAAAAAGCAAGATGCTATTAGCCCAGGGACTCCAACAGGGACACATACTTTAACAGCTTCATCGAAGATGAAACAAGATTTAGGTGTCTCGTTATGGTATAATCTGCCTCAATTCCTACATAAGAATACGTGGAACTCCAAATGCATCAGGCATACATTTTAATTGGGACTTAAATATCTAAAATGTAAACAATGCATAAGAGATTGTGAGAAAAAGTTAATTTAGTAGATAGTAACATACAATAACAAACACGATGAACAAAATATAAAGAAACAGAAAACCAGTTCATACGTTGAAACAGAGTCGACGATTAAGCTACGAACAATGTTTTCGATTAAAAACTCCTTTACTGTTTCATATGCACACACATTATTTATATATACATATATATTATATATATATATATATATATATATATATATATATATATATACATATATTTATATACTATATATATATGTATACATATACAGGTGTGTGTGAGCGCGCGCGCCCGTGTGCACATGCGTGCGTACGCGTGCATTGATACCAAAAAAAAAAAAAAAAAAAAAAAACAATGATTTGACAAAAAAACATTTACAGTATAGGGTTACATGGGCATTCAGTGACCTAGTTTTCACAAAATAATAAAAATAATAAGAGATAAAGGTGTCGTTCACAACATACCTTTAAGCAACCTTTGCACAAGTCATCGTTTACAAACTAAAAACGTTTAGGCTTGACTTTTTTCAACTGGTGGCAATCGACTGTACATCAGATTGTTTTTCTTGCTGCGCATGTCCACCGTTGGTTGCCGACTATCATCATGAACCTGAAATACAGAGACGATTTGCTATGGTTAATATTTGATCTCATCTATTACAGATTGCCAATCAATTCTAGGTACATCACACCAGGCAACAGATCCCTTAATGTAAGGATAATAATGGTGAGAAGGAAGATGAGAGATATGATAATGGTTCCTCTTAAAAATTTAACTCATAATATCCAAAAAAAAAAATCGAATAATCAAAACAAAATGGAGCAGAAGAGAATTCAGTATACAGAGCATCCCACAGCCCTGAATGAAAAATACATCTAAAATAAATTCCATGTATTTATAATATTGCAAACAAAAAAATCTATTGTAGCAATGCATTCAAATGAATGAATATTTTCAAAGCGCTTTTCAGTATTTAAAAAAACTAGAACACAAACACTATGAATTCAATGACCCTAATATTCTTGTTTTACAGCTATATCAAATTTCATGTAGGTCACTACACGACGATGACGTAGGCATTGTAATTTCAGACTTATTTCATATGCAATCTTAATTCCTATAATTTCATTCACATTCCGGAAGATTCCTAGTTTACCTGTCTCCCCTACTTTTTTTTATGATGAACTATCATAATTCATTTATAAATGCAAGAGGGTATATCTCCTTTCATATATTCAGTAATTGCATTTTTAATCACGTGACCTTTAGTGTCTAAGAAGTATTTTTAATCTATCGCTTGTAATACATTTTTAATAATCAGAGTAGTATCCCCTTTTACTGAAAAACGAAACAAACATGTTAAACTTCATAAAACGTTTCATAACAACATCTGACTTCAGTCGGAAGTCAGCAATAACAGAGTTGATAGGTGCGCCCTCTTCATCTCTGTTCAAAAACATCATATGTAAACGTGCGATCTCACTCACATAAAGCTAAAAGTCAAAATAAAATACAATAGCTTGAGAAAAAATTGAAAGGTTAAGAGGGATAACATTAATTGGATTTAGATGAAAGTAAATTTGTGAATGAATATTTCACCAGAAATACGTTCAAGCTAGTTAGTTTCATCCACTTGTGTGAAGTCCCAGCTGCACGGATTTTAACAACCTTCTCTATTTAGATTTTCGTTCTGTAGCAATATGAAAAACACTTAATAGACATGCACAACGTTTCCGGATACCCACGTTTGATCGCAGCTTCCAACTTCCTTTTAGGTAGAATATATAGCTTAAATGACTAAACCCGATTCTAAATAATTGTTTTGTTCAAATTCAATAACGTTGTCTTTCATAGTTATTAAAATTTTAATATGACATTTTAACTCCTTACCTGGAATAGTACTCTCATTTAATATACTCCATCTATTTAACAGAAAAAAATTCCAACCAGTATTATAATATCTTCCAACTGATTCGTAAACTCCAAACAGTTCACATTTTGTTAAACTTTAAACAAACCTCGTAAATACTAAAATAAGAACATACTGCATAAAGAGAAAGATTAATGCTAAGCTCGAAATTGTTCCAAGTAATCATTTTAAGATTTTAGTTGTAAAGACGGAGACATAAGAA
>NC_090764.1:24274370-24306870 GCF_036898095.1 Palaemon carinicauda
ATCCCACTGGGGCACCTTTCCCGCCTGAGGGGGGTAAGACTGCTCGAAGCTTTGACAAGCAACGTTATGTGTCTCGAGGCCCCCAGGACGATGCCCTTCCGGAGGAAGACTTGGCCTAAGGCAGCCCGAACCCCTTTTTATGGCTGGGATTGACCTCTCCACTTTGTCCTTGAGAAACACCAGAAAAACTGCCATGTCTGGGACAGAGGCCTTAAGAGGTCTAATGAACCTCAGCGCACCACTTCGCGACGGAGGTCCATTTTGTTTGGAAGACCGTGGGTGGCGGCTTCTTAGGAATAGAGACATTCTCTTAGCCGTGGAGGAAGAATATCTTTCTTTCTTCAGGAGCAGCTCTTAGTCTTCAGTCGTGAAGACGTAGGGAGAGAGGCCTGCCGAGGAGCTTGAGAAAGTGAGGCTGATGCAGAAGGTCTGACCTGACGGACAGAGGCCACGGCGGTTGATTCGATAGGTCTTTTAGGTCCGCGAACTACTCTCTCTGTCTAGCCACCAGGGCGCTACCAAAGTCATCTGTAGGCTTCGAGCCACCTTTATTCTGCTGAGCCCATGTCTTATCAGCGTGAAAAGGGGGAAAAAACGTACACATCCAGATTGTCCCACTTGTGCTGAAAAGAGTCTTCTAAGGAAGCTTTCGGGGTCTGGTACAGGGGGGCAATAGACTGGGAGTTGGGCGTTGAGGTTGTTGCAAGGCGGTCAACCACCGGGGAGCCCCATCGTTGAATGATGAGCTTGGCTATTCCTGGGGGAAGGGACCATTTTGTCCCTACTATGTGGCCCATTCTGCTGAGGCCGTCGGCCAGGACGATTTACTTTCCGGGAAAGAACCTTGCTAACATCACCCCTTGATTCCCTATCACTCAGTCTAGATTCTCTATGGTGAGATCGCCCAACTCCTTCGATTACAAGTACCCTGCTTGTTTATGTATGCCATTACCGTGGTGTTGTCGCTCATCCACGCCACGGAGTTCCCCTTTAGCCGACTTGCGAAGTGTAGGCACGCCTTCTGGACTACTTCCAACTCCAGGACATTGTGTGGAGTTGTCTCTCCCCTTCCAACCAGGTCTCTCGTGCCGCTTCGTTGAGGGGAAGGGCTCCCCATCTCTGGTTGGAGGCGTCTGTGAACAGTAGGAACGGCTGACTAATGAGCCTGAGGTGTCATATCTTATTCTCCGAAGGGAAAAATTCTCCCCGAAAAAAGGTCTAATGTTATTCCCCAGTAGTTCATTCCGGTGGAAGGGGATAGATTTTGCTACTTCGGGTTGATTCAGTTCCCCAGATCCTTGCCAAACTGGAGGAGACTTCTCCCTTGTTCCTCCAAGAGGACCTTTGAGGCGGGAAGAAGCCACCAGCCGTCCAGGTATCTGCTAAGGCGTATGCCTCATTCGTGGGCCCCCCCTGCGACAGCCGTGGGGACTCTCACGAACACTTTGGGCGTTGTTGACAGACCAAAGAAAAAGGGGTCCTGAATTGCCGGAACTGGGAACCCTATTTCACCCGGAGGAACCTCCGACCCGAGGTGTGGACCGGAATCTGGAAGTATGCGTCCTTGGGGTCGATGGTATTCTACAATCTTTCTCCCTCAAGGACAGCAGGACCGAGTTCTGCGTGTCCATTTAGAAGTCCGTCATCTTGACGAACCTGTTGAGAGCTGACAGATCTATAACCGGTCTCCACCCCCCGGTCGCTTTTTCTGCCAGGAATAGGCGACTGTAGACACCTGGCCCTGGGAGAAGAACTTCTTCCATGGTACCCTTCTCTAGCATGGACAACGCCTCCTCTTGAAGGGCGGTCCTCTTTAACAGGTCTTTAGGATCTAGCCATCTATCCGGTTGGCCGGAAAAGGCGTGGGTGGTTCCGTTAGGAATGGAAGTCCGTAGCCCTTCTTTAGTAAGGACACTGTCCAAGGTTCCGCTCCTTGAGCCCTCCATGCTTGCCAATGACGCCTGAGTCATCCTCCAACCCGAAGGTTGGGTGGGGATAGGGAGCCTCCCACTCTTCCCTTCTTCTAGAGGGGCGGCCTGACCTGTCTCCCCTAGAGGCGGGGTAACCCGACCTGAAGGAGCTAGAAGGCGCTGGGGCTCCCCTGTGGAGGGGCTGAGGCGTTGCGGACCAGGAGGAAGAGGGCTTCTCTCCTCGTAGTGCTGGTAGATGCTTGGGGTGTCGCGGCACTATCCGAGACAGATCTCTTCTAGGGTGGTCTCCTAGGAGTCGTAATTCTGGGGACGTTAGCCTCCTTCTATTTCAAGACCTTCTCCATTATGGTTTCTCGTTCCTTCCGAGGAAACAGAGATTCTCCCCCCAAGGGAAAGCTGCGAATGGGTCGCGTCCCCCTGTCTGGTGCCTTCCAAGACACTTACGCCAGAACAGTGTTTCGCTTCCAGAACACCCAGTTAGCTGTTAGTGTGAGAGACTGAAATGTCACTAACCTAAGGGTTGAAGGCCTTGCTGGACAGGGTCCTCGGGGTCAAAGGAGGCTTGTACACCTCCCAAAGAGTAAGCCCACCAGTCCAGCCAAGAGGGGACGTTTACTAAGCCCCTCGACATTATCTCCCTCATGGAGGCTCCTGCTGGCGAGAACCAGACTGGGGCTGAAGAGGCTCTACTGTCTGAAAACGCCTTGACTAAGGATGTCCTGCTGACCCCCCTTAAAGGTTGGGGGACCCCGGCAGTGTTGGCCACTACCTTGCCGACATAACCCTGCTCTAGGACTAGACCTCGGGTTAGAGGAAGTGCTAGGGACGTCTTAGGTTGTAAGGAGTCTGCATGATCCTCAAAAAGGCTTGACTTCCCGGAACCTACATCCGTAGCTGCAGGTTCCGGTACCTGTGGTGTCTTCTGTAAAGGCTAACCACTCTCCTATAGACGGAGTCCTCCGTCAGGGAGCGCTCTTCTCCGTCATCCGAGGACCTGGATTTCACCTGCGGGGACATCCGCACCAGGGGCCTGGGTTACCGCAAGCAACGCTGGTTCAGCGGGGACTCCCGTCGGCCCAAGGCTCTGGGTGCCGAGGATGCGGTTCCCGTGGGCTGGCCCGACAGCGGGAACCGTTCCTTCTGACCCCAAGGCCTCACCAGCCGGGCTGGTTCGGCCAGGCCGTCCGACCAGCAGCGCGTTTCCCCCGCCGGGCGGGGTTAACCGGAGGCTTCGGGGACTTACGCTTACCTGTAGAGTCCTTCCTACCGCTTGATCTCGAGTCGGCGGGTCACCGGGCACTCCCCGGTCGCTTCGGTTCTGGAATCCCAGGCACTCCCTTGCGGTGGTACCGGTTTCCCCGGCGGGGAGCTCCGTACCAGGTTCGGGGTCAGAACCGGCAACGCCGTACCGTCGAGGACTACTGTTCGTGTATTCTCTCCGGGGGACGCGGAAGCGGATCCTCGTGGGCTGACCCAACGGAGGGAACCGTTCCTTTTAAGTCCGAGGGCCGAACCAGCTGCGCTGATTCGGCCAGGCTGCCCGTAAATAAGCCCGCTTACACCTGCGGGCGGGCTGGGGGACGCGGACGCGGATTCCCGTGGGCTGACCCGACGGAGGGAACCGTTCCTTTTAAGTTCGAGGGCCGAACCAGCTGTGCTGATTCGGCCAGGCTGCCCGTAAATAAGCCCGCTTACACCTGCGGGCGGGCTGGGGGACGCGGACGCGGATCCTCGTGGGCTGACCCGACGGAGGGAACCGTTCCTTTTAAGTCCGAGGGCCGAACCAGCTGTGCTGATTCGGCCAGGCTGCCCGTAAATAAGCCCGCTTACACCTGCGGGCGGGCTGGGGGCCGCGGACGCGGATCCTCGTGGGCTGACCCGACGGAGGGAACCGTTCCTTGTAAGTCCGAGGGCCGAACCAGCTGTGCTGATTCGGCCAGGCTGCCCGTAAAGAAGCTCGGTTACACCCGTTGGCGGGGTGAACCGGAGGCTTCGCGGTCTTACGCCTGCCTGAAGAGGCCTTCTCGCATTTCTCCCTGCGAGGGTTATATCTGCGTCTGGAGGATGGCCTTCGTGGTGAGAAAAAACCCTGGGTTGTCGGTCCGGGGGACGCTGCAAGACAGACCTGGGAGGCTCCTTCTCGGCGAGGCCCTTGGCTGCAGAAGAGACTGAAAAATACGCTAAGAGACTGGAGAAGAATTAGAGACATTTTCCCCCACATGGGGTCATCAGAGGAGACGTGGCCTGCTTGCACCAGGACTCCGTCTCCCCACACACTCCCGAAAGTAGTACTTACCTCGAACTACTTCTTAAGAGTTATCTTCTACACAATAAACCAACCTCGTCTCCTACTCTGGGTAGGAGAGGGTGGTAGGGAAGCTCAGCCCGGCGGGACGCCCGGCGCTAGTCTTCTTAGGCGAACCCTTCGTCGCCCACTTCCTCTTGGTGCTATACCGCACCCACTCAAACTCTTGGGGAAGAGCAATGGGCACTTCCCCGCAACTGACTTACCTCGTCCCCTACTCTGGGTAGGGGAAGATGGCTGTATAAGAATCTCTATTCGACGAGGCATCGGGAATTAAGTTGGCGAGGAGAGGCTCGTCTTCCTACGAGCCTCTTGGATGTATTCTTCCTTTTAGTGCCGAAGTGCACTCACTGCACTACGTTCCAGGACCAGTAGTCCTGACACGTGGTTGAAGAGGAACATAAGCTGCCCCTACACGGCAACACCGAGGATAAGGGGAGGAAGAACGATTTCTTGTAAAAGGTTTTCCTTTCAGCTATCAATTCCTTGAAGAAAATCAAGGAATACAGTTCCATAACGCACGACACAAGCACTAAGGAAATGAATTAAACACCGGGTAAGGACACGGTTGAAAAGTGAACGCACAGGAACACTTGGGAGGAACACTGCGAAAAAACACAAGTCCCCACGGTGGGAACACGTGGAACACTAAATGCGCACAAAGGATCGAGTATAAGAGACTGGGAGTGAGATGTTGAGCATCTCACGACCAAGGACTGAATGAGGAGAATCGCCCAGAGAGGCAGTGACCTGACCTAATCCTGCCCTCGGGGCGCATTCTGTGGCGGCGGGGGTAGGCCTGTATGGAGTACGGGGTGAAGGATATCGGCGCCAAAAATGGTCGAGAAAGAGGTCACCAAGTGACTCTCCTAAGGAAGTAATTCAAGGGTAAGTATTCGTGTTGGAACATATATATATATATATATATATATATATATATATATATATATATATATATATATATATATATATATATATATATATATATATACACATACATACATACATACATATACATATATATATATATATATATATATATATATATATATATATACATATATATATAAAACAATCGCAATCGTTTCTAATCCGCTGCAGGACAAAAGCCTCAGACAAGAAATCGAAAGTTGGAACTTGGTTCCGACTTCTTTTTGAGCTTTTGGTTACATATCATTATTGATAATAACCTTCCAATCCATCTGAAGAGACACGGGTTCGATCATGATGTTAGGAAATATCATCTCCTCCCTCGGTTAGATTTCACCCGTCGTCTCTATCTGAGCGTTTAAATCAATCGCATTACAATGTATAATAGCTTAATGCATAAACGCACGCCTTACGATTAGCAGGCAAGGCTCTAACATACATGCGAGAAACAAGGCGAGGAAGGATGAAGTGTCATTACTGTCTCTGGAATAGCCCTTTATCAAGTAGCTACAGCAGTTGTGGGGGCCTACTGAAAAAGCCCCTGCCTGGTGATCACCAGACAGGGGTTCAAGTCCCGCTCAAACTCTTTAGTTCCTTGTATGCCTACAACCCCATTACCCTTTTGAGCTAAGGATTGATTGATTGATTTGAGGTTTTCTGGCATCCTGACATCTAAGGTCATTGACGTATGGGGGTTTGGGGGAGCCTATAGTTCTAACTGCTCAGTCATCAGCCGTCATTGCCTGGCCCTCCCTGGTCCTAGCTTGGTTGGAAGGGAGGCTTGGGCGCTGATTATATGTATATAAGGTCAGTCTTTAGGGCATTGTCCTCCTTGCTAGGGCAATGTCACAGTCCCTTGCCTCTACCATTCATGAGCGGCCTTGAAACCTTTAAACAATGACACCAAGTTAGGAAGCAAGACTACCAATTCCACATCCTTGCCTAAATATTCGAAGGCTTGGGCTGGCTAGTAGAAGCATTTCCTACTAAGAGGAGGAACTTCACTGGAAAGTTTTCGCTTTAAAGTTAAAGTATCTCATCTACATATAAATGAAGCGTTTGTTAAACTGATAAAACAAATCAAAGATACAGATATCACTCATGCCTTCTCCTTACATTGGGTATGGCTTAAGACGCTACACATAAGGCAACCGACCCCTTAATGTAGGGATGACGGTGGGAAAGAAGAAGAGGAGGCTTTGTCTGTTATGAGTAAGAACTTGACTTGAAACGTCTTGTCTTCCAAGTATTTCCTCTCCACATGAATGAAGCTTTTGTAAAATAAATAAAACAAATAAAATAAATAGTTATCACTAAGGCTATTGTGTTGGGGATAGCGAGAAGAAACATTGTCTTCTATGAGTAGGAACTTGACAGGAAATCTCCTCTCTTTAGAATATTTCCCCTGAACAGTAAAGAATCATTTTCCCCCTATTCACCAAGGCTTGTGATCCCTTTTCTCCTGAGGCTCATGATGGGGCATAATAATGTAGACAGCCATCTTGTCACCGTACTCAATGACTATGTAGAGTAAATGTCATGCAACTTCTATATCTAGTGCTTTATTCCTTAATATTCTAGAATATTAAAACTATTTGAAGTAGTCCCCTTTGTTAAATCTGAATTAAGGGACTCGGGCAGGAAGGCCATTGTGTGACACAGGGCAACTGTGAACTTAAAGGGTTAAAGGTTTAAAGGCCGCTCATGAATGGCAGAGGCAAGGGACAGTGACATTGTCCTATCAAGCAGGACGATGCTATAGAGACTGACCATATATTCATATGATCTGCGCCCAAGTACCCTCTCCACCCAAGCTACAACCAATGAGGGCCAGGTAATGGCTGATGGTGACTCAGCAGATAGACCTATAGGCTCCCCCAGTCCCCCCATCCTTAGCTCACAAGGATGGTGAGGTTGCAGCGACAAAAAAAAAAAAAAAAAAAAAAAAGCTAATGAGTTTGAGCGGGACGTGAACCCCAATCTTGTGCTCACCAGTCAGGGGCGTTACCACATCGACCTCCACAACCCTTAAAGTTAATAGAGGTTGAACAGCAGGTTGGAAGAGAGGAATAATGGACAAGGGTAAAGTAAAATGCTAAAACGTGAGTCCTGCTATTATGCAAAGGGACGTTGCAGAGGCCCCCAAGTAATGCCTACAGTGAAACACATGAGGGGTACTGAGGGCTACTGACAGCACAATCTACCGTCCATTTTGGTGGAGAGGTTTAAGGTTATATGAAAGAGAGAATGATATACACTTAATCACTTCACATATACCATATTTACCACTTATGCTACACCTAATATTACATTAATATGTTATCATTTCAATGACTCATAATCAAGGATGTTACTGATATGAGGTCTAAAAGGTGATGTAAAAGGGTGATTTTCTCAATGCAAGATACGTGTTTATATGCCTTTGTAAGAAGGACTTTTCCACATTCAATCTTTAAAACACATTTCCCGACATTTCTTTTTAAAACGAATATCAGCATAATGCACACGTTATTTCACATGTAACTCTTTCAAGCAAATGAAAATTCGTTGTACTTGATAAGGATTTTGAAATGTAGCATAACATGCAAAAGACATTCTTATTCTCACATTCTTATTGAAGACCATGATCTATGGCTGGATATATTAAAATGTTTTCAACTTCATACGTTCTGAATTTTTCAGAGAGTTATGGTGTCTTTTGACTGGCCAAAGAGAGTAATACATTGGATCCTTCTCTCAGGGTACGGTTCATTTTCCTTTTGCCTACACATAAACCGAATAATCTGGCCAATTCTTTACATATTCTCCTCTGTCCTCATACACCTGACAACACTGAGATTATCACTCAATTCTTCACTCAAGGGGTTACTGTACTGTAATTGTTCAGTGGCTACTTTCCTCTTGGTAAGGGTAGAAGAGATTCCTTAGCTATGGTAAGCAGCTCTTCTAGGAGAGGGACACTCCAAAATTAATCCATTGTTCTCTAGTCTTGGGGAGTGCCATAGCCTCTGTACAATTGTCTTCCACTGTCTTGGGTTAGAGTTCTCTTGCTTGAGGGTACACTCAAGCACACTATTCTATCTAATTTCTCTTCCTCTTGTTTTGTTAAAGTTTATATAGTTCATATAGGAGGTATTTATTTTAATGTTGTTACTCATCTTGAAATATTTTATCTTCCCTTTTTTTACTTTCCTCACTGGGGTATTATCCCTGTTGGAGCCCCTGGGCTTATAGCATCCTGCTTTTCCATCTAGGGTTGTAGCTTAGTAAGCAAGTAAGTAAGTAAGTAATAATAATAATAATAATAATAATAATAATAATAATAATAATAATGGAACTTATGCAATGAAGGTATTTATTACAATAACATTAAATATCACTTAAAGAACGTTGTGGAGTTCCGTAATACTATTATCCTTATTAAAAACAAAGGGTTCCGAACACTTCTTAAGTATCTAGGAAAACACAAAATAAAAATTTGTGATTCATTAATTTTTCAGTAACTTAAAAAGGAGTTCCTATGTACCCGACGGTGTTTAAAGTGTGTAATAGTTTGTAAGTGCCAGTATTCACATGGTGTATATGGCTATTGTTAGTCGGTTTACAGTTTTTTGTCCAAAAGTATCAATAAGAATAGAAGACAACCATCAGTTTTGTTCAAATGTTTTGTGGTAAGTAGAAAGTTGCCGTCAACTCCGGGCAACTAATTTGGTGGCCATCTTGAAAAATGGCAGCCATCATGGATTTCGTATTGGCCAATCGGCTAGATTTGACTAGTTTCTAAAAGGTTTTACTTGTGCTATCATTTGCAAGATTCCTCTAAAAATGTGTGTGTGTGTGTGTGTGTGTGAGAGAGAGAGAGAGAGAGAGAGAGAGAGAGAGAGAGACGCCATGTAATAAGAAGAGATCTTGGAATGAGAAATATTAGTTGTTTACCTTGTGGAATTTAAACTGGAAAAAAGGAAAGCTTTAAGGTAAGTAATTTGATCTATTCACAGACATTCACCAAAGCTAGTTTACTGAAAAATTAAATTTCCTATTAATACTAGTAAAAAAAGTTATCCCCCATCAATTCATGAAAAGAAAATGGAAATATACAATATTTTTAAAAGCAAAGTGCTCGTTAAACTGGATCCAATTGTTTGGGATTTTATCCTAAAATCCGTATGGCATTCTAAAACTGATTCTGAAAAGAATGTTGTTGTTTTTTTTTCTTCTTTTTTTTTGTATCATTGATTGGATCCCTACAGTGACAAGGCAAACCAGCACGTTATATACTTTATTTCAAATATTTTCTGTTGGACGTAGCAAGGCATATCAGGACATGTCTGGTCACAAAATTCTATTTGTAATCGCCGTCATCATAAAATATTCTAATATAATCCTTCTTCTTTTGGATGGACAAGGGAATCTACACTAATTCCCATTTAATATTTGATGCTATGAAATGAGCAGAATTTTAGTAGCAGTCATTTGGGTAGCATTAACATGCCTCAGAAATAAAAGCTTTTGATTGCCAATAGAATTGTTTACTTATGCTATGAAATGAGCAGAATTTTAGTAGCAGTCCTTTTGGGTAGTATTAGCATAGCTCAGAAATAAAAGCTTTTGATTGCCAATAGAATTGTTTACTTATGTTATGAAATGAGCAGAATTTTAGTAGCAGTCTTTTTGGGTGCATTAAAATGCCTTAAAAATAAAAGCTTTTGATTGGCAACAGAATTGTTCATTATTATTATTTTGAAGTTTGTGATAGCTCTCTTACGTAAAAGTTAGATAATCATTAGATTATCATTAAAATTACCAGTCCAGCGAGTCAGAAAATTCGGGAGGGGAAGAATATAATGTACAGTAAATATAATGAATAAAAAAATAAACATAGTATATATGAGATGAAAAAATAAATTAACAGATAAAAACCTATAATCAATAGAAATTCAAACCTTATCTATAAAACCTATGTTTTTCAAAAACGTTAAATATTAATAGAGGAGAAATTATGAAATCCAATAAAATGTCAGATAAACGGTTCTGACTAAAACTATTACAAGTTAGACGTTACTTATAAACACACACACACACACACCAATATACTGTATATATATATATATATATATATATATATATATATATATATATATATATATATATATATATATATATAGTTATAGTTATACATAAAATATTTCCAATGTAAGATGATGGTGCTGCAAGACTTCAGCTTTCTAATATCTCAACAAAATCTTAACGGTAAAAATACTAGATCTTAGACTGTTTTTTTTTTTCTCAACTACAGTAGTCTATGTTATCTATTTACAAGTAATGGAATTTGTGGGCGATAGCCTGGGAAATAATGTATAGTAGTTTACGACTGAGCTACGCGTCGTTAATAGAGTTATAAGTGCTGTGTTTTTTTTTTCTTTTATTATAAGTGTTGTGATTAAATAAATTCTTAACTTGAAATTGGGTCTATGATCTGAGAGTCTCAAACGTAACATACCAAGCTACATCATTCAATGCACACGAGCTCACACACACACACACACACACAAATATATACATATATATATATAAATATATATATATATATATATATATATATATATATATATGTGTGTGTGTGTGTGTGTGTGTGTATACATATATACACACACACAGTATATGCATCGGAAACTCGGAGCCTTTGCCTTGCAGTGGACTAGTCACAGCTTATGATGATCATTTATATATATATATATATATATATATATATATATATATATATATATATATATATATATATATATATATATAATTTGTGGGTTTGGAGGAACAGGAGGACATTGCCAAACAGTGATGGACATGATTAATGTAATGGTCCTTAATATTCATGAAATGGGCATATGTTTCCATTTGTGCTCGGCGATTTGAATGCAAAGATGCTCAACAGAAAAGGAAACAGTATTACTTGTAGGTATAGAATTAATATAATAAATGAGTTTTGAGAGTTTAGCGGTGATATGTTTCGGAAATTTTTATTATTGGAAGTATGTGGTTTCTATAGAAAATATTAATAGTAATATTCAGAAATGAGAAAAAAAAAATATAAAAATAGATGAGCAGATTATTTCAGTGTGCGTGAAAGATCAAGTTGATGGAAACAGAATGAATGATTTGAAGTTCTCTGGCATCCTGACATCGAATGTTATTGCCGACGATATCGTTTTTTATAAATAAAGATTAAAAGAATATTTAATTAAAACCATAAAAGTAAATATGTTACAAAAGTTAAAAAGTATTAAGAACACCTGCTTCTTCTGATATAAATCTAAAAATGCAACTAGCATTGAATTGACAAGGTGAGAAAAGATGAAGGTATAATTGAATTAATAATTGAAATAATATATTGAGTTTGGGATCGGGGGAGGGCTATAAACGTAAGTTTGTTAAAATACGCCTGACTAGAACACATAAGAATTAGAAGGAGTAGGATGAAAATGATCACGGCTCATAAACAGGGTCACATGATCACATAGAAGTGTTTAATGGGGTAAAATGGTAAGTAATCAAGTATTAATATAATTGGTAATTTGAAGAAATGAAAGCCTAACGGTGTTTATCTGCGATGCAGACAAATGATGAAAAATATATAGAGAAACCAAGAAGAGAGATTAAAAGTCACACATTCAAACTTAAAAAGAATCACATAATAATAATAATAATAATAATAATAATAATAATAATAATAATAATAATAATAATAATAATAATAATGTGTGTGTATATGAATGTACAGTATGTATGTTCCAAGTGATAATACAATCCGGAAATTTTACTACAGCTTTTCAGATTTTTAACTTGGATAGCTAAAACTGTGATTACGTATTTAGGATAACAAGTTTAAACCTTAATGAGAACTTTTGTTTAGTCCTATGATTTGCTTGTCAGTTACAACATTCACACACACACACATATATATATATATATATATATATATATATATATATATATATATATTACATGAATAATGGTTTATAATCTCGTACAATACAAACAAATGACTATATCTCCATGCATATCTATCAACCAATCTACGTAGATGAATATATCTATTATATATACACATCGAAACATATGTATCTCTTAATATTTTTACTTGTCTTTTGATAGTTAAGCATGACACACTTTTATAAGATGATGTTTTATGGAAATATCACTAGGTTTGTCTGTTTCTTATAAAATCAATTTCCACATAACGATCATACTATCCTTTATAACATCTCCAATCACTATTCCGATAATTATAAAATTGAAAAATCTTGACCAAACCAACGAACAGAAAATTGATTCGAAAATTTTATCCATTAAAAGACTTCTTTTTGAGCTTGCTAATGGGCAGCAATCTTTCCTATATGATTGAATAGTCGTTATTTCTGGCGTGGTGCAATACGTGAAGTTTGAGGCCGTGGCATTAATGAAAAGTTGTGACTTATTCGACCTGGATGGGTAAAAAAAAATTATTTATTCCTTTTTCAGTGTTAGTTTATTTGATTTAACCAAGGTCATAGATTATTGACAAGGTTTCCTTCATTAATTCATCTCTATACTACATATACACACACGTGCATTTACATACACACATTATATTGTTGTTGAGGTATTCCCCATTAATGTGAGTTCTTACATTTTCCTAAGTAAAATTTTGTACAATCTTCTTCTAGGCATGCTGTGCTTATTGTGTGTGTGTATGTATATATATATATATATATATATATATATATATATATATGCACACACATATATACATATATATATATTTATATATATATATATATAGATTATATATATATATATATATATATAGATTATGTATATATATATATATATATATATATATATATATCTATATACATATACAGTATATATATATATATATATATATATATATATATACATATATGTATCTATATACATATACAGTATATATATATATATATATATATATATATATATATATATATATATATATATATATAAATATATATATATATACACATTACGTTCTTGTCTCACTTTTTAACAGCTCCGTTTTAAAAGCCAGATTTTAAGCGAAACTCACCGGGAAAAACAAATTGTTTTAGGCTTTTAGGAGTAAATCCTGTGTGGCAATCTATATTGGCTGGCTATCAGGTCCCTGGTTTCATCTGTTTCATCGATGTGGTGTGGAAGAACCAACTGAATTATTTCTTCTGCATTGCAAAATGGGCAGACTATATTTGAGGGTGCATAACATTTATTTTTCATTTATAAATTTACTAATTCGCTTTAAGTATCGGTAAAGTACTTTCATGTATTAGCTCTCGTTTTCGAGTAAAATATATTGAGGTAAATTGAATGAGTGATATGATATATTTTCGAAGTAAATTAGAAGTAATATTTGATAATTTCGATCACAAGTTTCTGGTTATACTCTGGTAAACTCAAAGACAAGAGGTGTACGCGAGAGAGGCTTCAGGTGATAAACAAAAAGTAATAGTACAGATTACCAATATATAACTGGCAACAAATGTAACCAAAACATATTAGAATTAGTATTTTATAGCAAATCAAACCATTGTTCTCTAGACTTGGGTAGTGCCATAGCCTCTGTACCACTATTCTATCTAATTTCTTTCCCTTGTTTTGTTAATTTTTTTTATAGTTTATATAGGAATTATTAATTTTAATGCTGTTACAGTTCTTGAAATATTTTTTTTTCCTAGTTTCCTTCCTAACTGGGATATTTTCCCTTTTGAGGCCCCTGGGCTTATGGCATCCTTTTTTTCCAACTAGGGTTTTAGCTTAGCAAGTAATAATAATAATAATAATAATAATAATAATAATAATAATAATAATAAATAAATAAATAAATAAATAAATAAATAAGGGTTAAAGGCAAAATGATGGTCTGGAAACCTTTTTTTTTTTCTTCTGGATCGTCTGGCTCTTCGCCCAGACACAGGCTTTTTGTGCAAATTTGCATCTCGTACAAAAGGGAAAAATAAGGATAATCAGGTGGAGACACACTAGACCTGCTCTTGGACGGTGGAACTTGAAAGTACTGTTCTTCAATTTGCATTTGATTACGAAGAGAGGAGCACGATAGAGCCTTTGTCGCTGTTGTCAATCAATACTTCAAGAGACTCGTTTTTTTCCCCTCATTCCTGTTCACAGAGTTAGTCTCATGTCAAAGCCGAAATGGTGTAAATGCTTCGTCAAAATGAGGTATAATCCCCCACTGTGGTGCCTAACCACAGCAGTGGCCTCCCCAGTAAACAGCTTAAACTCACGGTCCTGGGCGGGAATCGATCTGATGCCATGCGATTGCTAAGCGAACGCGTTACCATTGTACTAGCCAGGAGGTAGATGGTTCATTTCTACAAAGGAAGATTTCTGGCTGTTATCTGGCAAGGGCTTGTGCGTTGATAGGTCTTTTTTCTGGCTTTAATCACGTAAACTGTTTAACTTCACTGCAAACTTACGATCCCATGCAAACAATTGCACAAACTATTTCTAGTTTATACTATTTTTTTATGCAGTTTCTGTAATAAGACATCATACGAATGATAGAATACTTCCTGTTCTTCTTGTTTACTTTGTATTGTTTAGCGTTTCGCTTATACAACTGATCGTCGAACATGAAAACCGAGGTCTTAAATTTTTCCCTTGATAGCAATATTAGAGCCGCCATAAATATCTTGACTGAAGTATAAAAACGTGTGAACATTAAAAAGGAACATAATTTCATATATATTAGTACTTTTTTACACAAAACTTTGAATTATGAATTCTATTTGAACATGACGTGTGTAACAAATTTTCAAAATAATACTATATTTCGGTCACCTATGGAGATCAAAACATACTCAGTTTAGAATTTTTTTTTTTAAAGAAAATTAACCATGAAGAAGTAACACTAAATTGAATAATATATAATGGAAATAATATATAGATAAACCACCAAGAGAGTTGCCCTTTATACTTTCCCTAATCTAATAAAGTCCAATGTATGAGTCATAACGAGTTTTATCAGAACAGGGCCATAAAACTCACTTGATCGGACTTCACTCCGCTCCTCTAGCTGGAGTGGCTACAATGCCATCGATAACACCATAAGTTCGCTGTTGTAATCATTTGAAGGACTTTAGAACAAAGTACATACAACACTACACAAAGAGTTATCCCTCTTAAAATCAAAACCATGATTGAAAACTATCAAATGGTTTCACGCGCTACGAATCGGAGTTCAGAAAAGACAAGCTCATTGTTAATGCTGTTTTAACTAGATATCATAGCCTGATTTTTATGTTTGAATTGGAAGGGACATTCGTTCATTACACACACACACACACACACACTATATATATATATATATATATATATATATATATATATATATATATATATATATATATGCATATATATAGACACCGTATATGGTTTTGTGTGTATCCGTGCATCTGTGTAATAGCGTGTTATGAGCATGTACAATGAGAGAATTCCTTATGTAAAACTGTATCAACTGCAACTGCAAAGAAATCCATTTTTTTCCAAAAGTTAAAATTTCTTCCTGTTGTCATGCTGCAATGAAACAAGTAAAACAAACAAAAACGTGGAATATATTCATCACAAGCCCAAAATAACATAGGGGAAAACTACAAGAGGAATAATCGTCTTTCCCGCAAAGGCAAAATATAAATACCAAAAATACAACTTTTGGGAATAGGACGAAAAAGAATTGATAATGAGATTCTCCCCGCGGGGAATAGTCGCTACCTAGCAGTCAGGCAAGAAATTATTAGAATGGAGTGTTTAAAGCCTGAAAAATGAAGTCATGCAAACCTTTTATTGCTGGAATTATAGAGCAAGATTTTTACTTTTCCATTAAATCGTTGATAAATGACTAGACACTCTAAGACATCTTAAAAATGTTATTTATTTATATCATTTGTTGTGGTACAGCCTATTTTCCCCAATTTGGTATATACGTTATTAAACAAAAGTTTTGCCACATTTTACCGGAAAATAACTTTTTGTATCGAAATATGGAGATAAATTCAAATAAAAATCCGGTGCACGTCTGTACAAAGTAAAGCAAATTTTTCAATTTTTAAACTACTTTATCTAACTAAAGCAGTGAAAAACCTTAGTTTCCTAATTATGTTAAAACATAAAGAATTGCATTAAATCTGACAATGTTAGCTACTAAATTTGTGCGTGTGAAAATGGTAAGGTACAAAAATCTCTGATGAATAGTAAGAAGTTCCAAGTTTTGCGCCATTTTTTACTGTTACAGAAGCCGTAGAAATGGAATAATACACTGATCTGGCAAACGTGACCACGGTCAATCAATATCATGAATGTATGAATAAATGTCTACTATAAATATATAAAGTAAATACATGTATTTATGAGTATATTTTGAGTGAATATATATAGAGCGATTAGTTCACCAAACGTTCTGCTGGGCTCCACAACAGCCGGGCCTACATGGCTAAAGACTATGAAGCGCGAAGTAGATGATGAATGGAGAAGTATTGAATTCAAAGCTCAAGATAGAGAGGACTGGCGAAATCTAACCCAGGCCCTTTGCGCCAATAAGTGTAGGAGGAGATGATGATGAGGATGATGTATGCCCACAGAAAGGGAATAATACACTGATCTAGCAAACCTGACCACGGTTAATCATTATCATGAATGTATGAATAAATTTCTAATATAAATATATAAAGTAAATACACGTATTTATGAGTATGTTTTGAGTGAATATATATAGACCTTAAAATTCCTGTTTTCTAGCCATAGGAGACGGAGAATGAAGGACAAGATTAACGACGATAATCAAACATCGGTTATACATTAGTAGAAAAAGACATTGCATTTCCTAATTCTGGGAAGATTTCGGAGATAGCGCAGCAAGTGGAAGAAAAAAGAGAGCGCTTGAGAGAAGTCGACTACAGCAAACATTTACCGGAAAAGCCATTTGGGGTCGGAAGAAACGATAAGTAGAGGCTATAAGAGAATTTCTCGAGGCGAGGAGAGTCCAGCCTGGAGAGGAAGATAGTCGACCGAGGGAAATCAAGTTTTTTTTTTTTCATAGAAACATAAAGGGAATATTATTATACCTCTCTACGATAAAAAATTTATAGATTTTATATTGAATCCTATTTTGGTGGACAGCATTTTACTAAGTATATAACTGGGGTACAAAACATGAAATGAATCTATTTATGACAAGGACACACACACACACACACACACACACATATATATATATATATATATATATATATATATATATATATATATGAAGACAATATTTAGTAAATCATTCATTTAAGATGCCCTAATCATGATGAATGGCAAAAAAAAAAATATCGATGAAAATGAATATTTATAGACAACATAATACCTCTTGTTACAGAAATTCCCAAGGAAAATCTGTGCCAAAGTCAGTTGCATAATTAATTACTTCGTGAGACAAACATTGTAAATTTTTCCCGTGATCGAGAATTAACAATCAGCTAAGCTAAAAGCTTAATGTTGTTATTTTTCTTAAAATATTTCATTTTGATTGTTTATTACTTCTCTGGTAGTTTATTTATTTCCTTGTTTCCTTTTCTTCACTGGGCTAATTTTCCCTGTTGGAGCCCTTGGACTTCTAGCATCCCGTTTTTCCAACTAGGGTTATAGCTTATCTTGTAATAATAATAATAATAATAATAATAATAACAATAATAATCACGTGAGATTCACAAACCTAAAGTTAGCTGACTATATTCCTAACGTATCAAGTTGTTACTGGGATGTTGAAAGCAAATGATATAGGCAGTTTATAAGTAGAATTATCTCTTCAAAGCAATATTGCTCGCTTCCTGATGGTGAAAAAGGCAATGAAATTATTGACTTAAGACGTTTCCCTCCTACCACTGTAAATAGTTTTCCTCTATATTTCAACCAACTACTCTTTCACTCATACCAGTCTTCCGATATCCGCTCTTTCTTTTTGCTGGATTAGAAATATGGATCCTGGACCGGAGGGGAAAGAGATATTATGAAAGGGAAGATAAAAATATACTAAAGCGCTCGACTTCATAGAGCCTGGGGTCCTATTCAGGCAGGTCGTTACAAGTATAAAAATGTACCTTCCTGGCTCATAACATAGAGAAGAAAATTGCTCGACTTTCTCCAATACAGAGTTACCTACTAATGGTATTTTTTTTCTTTTTCAACTCTGGGTGCTCCTCTATATCTACGAATTTGAAATTATATATCTATCCAATGTAAGAATATGGAACTCTCTACAATTAGCAATCATCGACCAAATTTTATATATTTTTACTTTAAACCTGTCATGCCTTGCCATTGTTACGACAACGTAATGCTAAAAATGTTAAAACTCTCAATTCTTTCTTATAGTCCGCATTCAGAAATGTAGCTCGGACGTTAAAATCTTCTACATAAAATTTTCTTTCTGGAATATTAGAATTCCAAAATCTATTTTCTTCTACACTCATTATCCAGTTTACAT
The DNA here is from genome assembly GCF_036898095.1 of Palaemon carinicauda. Lineage (NCBI taxonomy): Eukaryota > Metazoa > Arthropoda > Malacostraca > Decapoda > Palaemonidae > Palaemon > Palaemon carinicauda. The sequence goes on from NC_090764.1 coordinate 24,293,086, forward strand.
AGAAAAAAATATACATCCACCCACAGTTCGGTTGTTGTATGGAATGTAGATACCAAAAGATCCTATAGCAATAAATTACTCTCATATATTTTATTACATTTAACTATTTGAGATTTAACATTAGATTTCAAAAATTTAGTTCACAAGATAAATACAACTTTTCTCCATGGCATTTATATATTTGCAGTGCATATAACTTTGCATGCCGCTTACAATGATTTGTAATATACTGTATGCTCACTCAAATGTTATACTACTAGATAACGTTTTTTTTTTCTTTTAATAATTTGGCTAACAGTAGTTTTAGTTGGTAACAGACAGGTGTGGCCATACATAGAATATTGCATTTGCATGTACATGGATGTGCATTAACAAAGTTTGCCATAGACATTAAAAATATTTGTATTTGTGCGCAAGTGTATTCAAGGGAGGAAAGTTCAGGATTATGATTTTGAAACTCTCATTCAATATAGAGATACAGTCACCCGTTCGTACAGGAAATTATTGCAAATTCCATGTGTATTTATGTAATTGCAAAATATAGTCAAATGTACGCTAGCTTCTAAGCGTCTGAATATTACTACCTCACATGCAGACTCCTTGCATGTAATATTTTCACAAGTTATATAAAGGTAGTTTCAAGTTAAATGTGCAGCTATAGTTCTTAATTTGCCCGTTATTTCCAAAATTATTTCAAAATAAAGAGTAATTTGACGATGCATGAAGTGGCAGAAAAGAAGACACCATTTTTTTTTAGCACAGGTTGAAGGAAAAAAAGCAGATGGAGTAAAAACTCTTTCCAATATATAACGACCAGGTTCCAGGGGCAGGTGTGCTGGAGAGTCGCCCTAATTGAGACAATGGCCTATTTTTCTAAACGGTGGTAGGACTGGACTGTTTCTTTTCTCCCTCTCAAAAATAAAACAAAACAAAAAATCTGTTTTAAATCTTTCGTTTGCATTATTTTTTCCCATCACTCTTACTTTTATGTATGTTTTTTTTATTCTGTTCTATCGGGTTAATAATAATCGTATACTGTAATCAAAATACCGATCTAGTTTTATAAATTTTTCCACTATGATCTTCTCTCATGAAATATAAATCTTAGGAAATATTTACCAACAGCAAAAGCATACAAATCAAATCTGTATTTCATTCAATTTGTTGAAGTGCTAAAAAGGAAAAGTTCTTAAACTTCACTAACAGCCTAAAATACTATTTATGGACTCTCTCTCTCTCTCTCTCTCTCTCTCTCTCTCTCTCTCTCTCTCTCTCTCTCTCTCTCTCTCTCTCTCTCTCTCTCTCTCTCAAAAGAAACAAAAATCAGTTCTTTATATTTCAACACTTTCCTTTGCATTATTCCATCCATCTTTTCTGTATGTAACAATTTTTATTCTTTTTATTTTACCGGCTTACTCTATAGACATGAGTCATGGTATGACAATGAAACAATCTCCAATAGATTTAGTAGATTTGAGAACAAAGCCCTCAGAAGGATATTGGGAGTTAAATGGCAGGGCTGAATTAGAAATGAAACTATAAGAGAGATTACTCGAGTGCCTATGTGGTGAGATCATGATGAGGGGTAGATGGAGATGGTTTGGGCATGCTCCTCGCACTCCCCAAAAGAGATTAGTTCACCAAACGTTCAGCTGGGCTCCACAAGGCACTAGAAGAGCTGGAAGACCCAGTCCTACATAGCTGAAAACTATGAATCGCGAAGTAGGAGATGATGAATGGAGAAGTATTGAATTAAAATCTCAAGATAGAGACGACTAACGAAATCTAACCGAGACCCTTTGCGTCAATAGGCGATAGAGGAAATGATGATGATGATGATTTTACCAGGTTAATAATAATTACATACTCAAATTACGGATCTAAAATAATACTTTTTTTCCACTGGGATCTTCCCTGGTGACATAAAATTTTCAAAAAATATTTATCTAAAGCAAAAACATATAAAGCAAAACTGTATTTCATTCAATTTGTCGTTGTGCTAAAAATAAAAAAAAAAATCTATCAAACTTCACTAACAGCCTAAAATACTATTTCTTTCTTCCTAACACATTCAAAGGCAGTCACAAGACTACATGTAAAAAAGCAACGTTTTTACACGTTATTGCATTTTTGTTTTTATGAAAAGAGTGTGTCAGTTGGAAGGGATTATTTTGTGTCGGTGTTGCTCTGTGGTTTATTTTATCAATACTTTTGGAAAAGGGGAGGGGTCATTTACATCACACTTTACTTCAGGGGATTCAATATTCTTTTTTTTTTGAGGGGGGGGGGTTCATACTCGTATATATAATTGGCTTCATTAATGCTGGAATACTAACCTCTCCTTAGCTACGCATGAAGCGTACCACTATTTATGAAACAAACTAAATAAAATTGCTCCTATTGGTTTTTATTTTATTTCATTGCTCAATTCTGCTGTTTCCAGATATCTAGGTTGCATATTCTCTCTATCATACAAGTTCAATAGTACATAATTATAGTACTGCATTACACATTACATCGTACTTGAAAGAATTCCTAACATCTTTTGTGGGACACAAACGCACACAAATAATATATATATATATATATATATATATATATATATATATATATATATATATATACACATATATATATATATGTATATATATATACATACATACATACATACATACATACATATATATATATATATATATATATATATATATATATATATATATATATATATATACAGTATATATTGTGTGTGTGTGTTTGCCCGTGCACGCGAGTGTGTGCACCAGATATCACGAACGAATAGAAGCATATACTCGTTTCCTAAAACTGACATTAATCTGCGGTAAGAAGCAACTACACCTAAGAAAGGATCTTCATCCACGTGGAATGGAGAATTGCGAGAACCTGATTTGGTAACACCTTTTTTCCAGTTTCCATAGCAATCATTGACGTCGTTTACCGTCATTACTTTTTGCCAAGATTACTTTAGCTTTTTATGTAAGGAAATCACTTGTTTGTTAAAAGGAGTGGTTTCTCTGCTATTCATAGCAATCCAATTCTTAGTTGTTTGCTTCATTACATGAAATCTCAGAGCATCGTAGGTTTTCACATGCAACCATAATAGCTACACCGTTATTGTGAACTTCGTTGTCATATGACAATTAAGATGATTTCACGTTTATTTACATAATGCAAAACCAATTTCTGATGATTGAATCTACGAAGGACCAAATATCAATAGTGATAGCAAATGTGATAATAATAGTAATACAATACAAGAGCCACAAGAGGAGGGAAAGGAATTTGATAGGTACGAAGACTTTATCATCCAATTCTGTCATTTCAAGTCTATTTTTTAGAATCATAAAATCGAAAAATACTACAAGATTTTGATATTTTTTTTAGAATAACCTTTATGTATTCATCTGATAAAGTGTGTTAACAGAAACCTTTTGATATAATTGCGATTGAACCGACAATAAATAGTTGAAGTTTTGCTCTAGACCTTGACACTTTCATCAGTTCTCTCGGTATGAAGCATAGAATTCTGCATGGAGATATAGATTTGTAATTAAGTATGCATGTATATCTATGATGTACATATATATATATATATATATATATATATATATATATATATATATATAGATATATATATATATATATATATATATATATATATATATTGATATATTCATATATCATAAACAGTATAAATATATATATATATAATATATATACATATACATATATATATATATATATATATATACATATATATATTCATATATCATATACAGTATATATATATATATATATATATATATATATATATATATATATATATATATATATATATATATATATATATACAGTATATATATACATATAAGGTTTGTGTCTTCTTCAATTGCACAAAAAATTGGCTTATTGAGAAAGTCTTTTAAGATATTTGGTGATCAATCTATTCTGAAGAAGTGTTTTAATTCTTTTATTCTACCTTGTTTTGAGTATTGTTCTCCTGTCTGGTCTTCAGCTGCTGATTCTCATCTTAATTTGTTGGACAGAAACTTACGGTCTATTAAATTTCTTATTCCTGATCTAGATATTAATCTCTGGCACCGTCGTTCAATTAGTTCATTATGCATGTTGCATAAGATTTTTCATAACTCTGACCATCCTTTACATTCAGATCTCCCTGGACAATTCTATCCTGTTCGTAATACTAGGCAGGCAGTTAATTCTAATAGCCAGGCCTTCTCCATCACGAGGCTCAATACTATGCAGTACTCTAGAAGTTTTATTCCAGCTGTTACCAAGTTGTGGAATCATCTTCCTAATCGGGTTGTTGAATCAGTAGAACTTCAAAAGTTCAAAGTGGGAGCAAATGCTTTTTTGTTGACCAGGCGGACATGAGTCTTTTTATAGTTTATATATGACATATTTGTTTTTGACGTTGTTAGTAGTTTGTATATGACATATCTGTTATGACGTTGTTACTTTTTTTTAGAATGATTTATTGTTAATTTGTTCTCTTCAGTTATTTATTTCCTTATTTCCTTTCCTCACTGGGCTATTTTTCCCTATTGGAGCCCCTGGGCTTATAGCATCTTGCTTTTCCAATTAGGGTTGTAGCTTGGATAGAAATAATAATAATAATAATAATAATATTGTAACCATGACCAATGCCGTATGATAACTAAACCGTCGAAATCATATATCATACATAAGATCATGGCGAAAAGCAATCACCTCTCAATTTGATCTTCCTCTTCCATGTTTCAAACAGTGAGTCAGGCAGGCAGGCTTCAAAGTAAAGCCAAAGAGCCTGATGGTTTATCAAGAGGGTACCTTTTCCTTATTTTTTTTTTTCTACCTTTTTATTTGAACTTAGGTTTTCGAAACCATCACTACTGTCTTTTCTGTACATAGTCATGTTCATAATATTGCTATGATCATTTAACATAGTTTATCTTTGATTTATCTATGTCTTTTTCCTTGCTGGGTTGCATTCCCTGCAGGGATTCTGGGGTTTGTAGCATTTTGCTTTTCCAAATAGGTTTACAGCAAAGATGTTTTGCCTTTTTTGTATGCAAGGCCATCGGGTACGGTGAATGCGTAATGTCGTTCCCATAGATTTTTACCCATCTTCAATTAGATAAAATATTGCAAAGTATATCATCATAATTCAAAACGTGCGGAAAACTTGTGGGTTTTCCAAATGAGAGGCAGCTTAATTAAATATAAATACAAGGATTGTGAAGTTTTGATTTCATCCAGTAAATGAACTTAAATTAGTTGAGCTATTAAAAATATATATTGGGAGAACGAAAATAACCAGTCGTAAAAAATCTAAAGCTAAGCAATCGGTTGACTTAGCAGCACACAGCTAAAATCACACTCATAAAAAGCTACCAAATGAAAACGGGAATATCTAATTAAATAAAAAAAATGCGTAATGCACTCACATGAAAACCAATCAGAGTTGAACGTTGGAAGAGATGCATTAAACTGACGGAGAGAGAGAGAGAGAGAGAGAGAGAGAGAGAGAGAGAGAGAGAGAGAGAGAGAGAGAGAGAGAATGGACTGATAATTCCAATTAACATTCAACGTCATGCCTGTGGTATCAAATACTAGTCCACGCTACCATTTCTGCATCGCTTAACATACGGCATTTTCTAAAAAAAAAAAAAAAAAAAAAAAAAAAAAAAAAAAAAAAAAAAAAAAAAAAAAAAAATATATATATATATATATATATATATATATATATATATATTGGCTTTAATGTGATTGAGTGATTGGAGTCTAATACCTATTATTTCCAACAGAGCAGAATGACAAAGGTTATACGGTTTTACTGACACCAACTATTTGAGGAAACAGTTACAGGTTATGAATAAATCATTTAAGCACTTGTTGCATCGTAAAAATAAGTGTAAGTATATATCGCCAAAATAATATTTTGCGCATTACAAAGCCTTAAGATGATTTTTGTGTAAATAAACCTTATTTTGCGCTTGAAGTTAGGTATCTAAAAGAATGGAATCTTCTACGAAATGCAAACAAATTGCCATTATCAAAAGCTATCATTTTCTGATGAGATCTATACATTAAAGCAAATTCCTCTGATGTATCCCCAACAGATATAATTTTATTTATATTGCTTTCCATGAATATTGAAGAAATCTCGGTATCCATACAAAGTACAAACATTTTGAATTGCGTTAACTAGGTTAAGATAACAACTAACTGACCCTAATTTAAGAAATAATTTTAACTGATATACGTTGAAATTGCAAAGTTATCCTTTCCCATATAAACAAACATAAATATACATAAGAAGAAAAGACAAGACTTCAAAATATTCTTGATTAAAGAGGGATGCAGTATTTATGTCGAAAAATCAATTTAAGTATTGGTTCTTCATGATTTATTGACAGTAAACAGAATCTTGAGGACCGATCCTTGGCCACGTCTCAAGACACGTGGAACTATGCTTGAGCCTTAGGCCAATCAACTTTAGTTCTTTTTTTTTCCGAAATTTTACCTTTAACTCGAACCAACACAGGTTTTTTTAGTTTAAAAAAATTATATTTGATATTTTATGAAAAAAAAATCTTCGTAAAAGATCTTGTTCTTTACATAATCTTGTTTTTTCTACATTATAAAAAGACAAGATAAAGAAGCATTATACCCGTAACAATGCACATTAGTTGAAACGAAGAGGATAAAGCATTGCCTGGTTCAAGGACGAAGAATATTAAACTTATGAATAAGAATTTGCCTCGGCTATCCTGTCCAACTTTCCTTAATTTCTGATAGTTGATCAATTCAAGCACATAATACAAAAGTTGGAAAATACTGCTAAGAGTATACTTATTCAAACATAATTTAACTAGAAGTATTGATGTATCAATTTAGCCTATTTAGTCCATCGCTGGGGTATGCGAGGCCATTCAGTGCATGAGTGCAACAGGATTAAACCCTACAGTTACTCTACGAAGTCAAAGTTAATAGGATTGACTGCAAGATAGAAGAAAGGATACGGTAATGTAGGTTAAGTAGACTGAAAAAAAGGCAAATGCTGATAGTGGACAGAAGAACGTTGCAAAAATCCTTAAGGAAAAGCCTACAGTGCATTACGGAGCTTTAACCTGAACGGTTAAACAATTAGAATTTTGACCCTAATAAGTTAACGGACTGGGTTCGAAACTAAATGATTCGAGTCATTCTATTGGTTATTATAAGTTTCGGTTAGTGTCAAACAAAATATAATAGTATCAAGATGAAAGTTAGTCAAATATATAAATTCAATCAAACGCACACACATAGAAGAGCATCAAAATAGAAGGTGAGTCTTGGTATACATGCCGTTCGTGTATCCAAGACTAACAAGTAAAATACACGAAAAACTTTTGAAGAAATATCTAAAATCAAATCTTTAAAGTTACAGAAATCAGAGAATGTTCACTTCGACTATTTTCAGAGACAATAGCCAATACAAAAGCGTGGAAAGCCACAATTCTATGACCAAATGCATCGTGACCTATAGCAGTTACAATCTCAACGAAAGAACGTTCAACGATGTGAAAACTACGTAAACCACTGCACTATTTTTTTCAGAGTGCCATCAGAAATGAACATAAATAAAGAATTCTATAAAATTCAATTTTATGGTTAAGTCAGTTCGGGAAAAGGGCTAGAGGAAAATCAACTTTAACTCTCTGGGTTTGGTACCAAAAAGGTGTTATATACTGTATATATATATATATATATATATATATATATATATATACGTATATATATATATATATATATATATATACATATATATATATATATATATATATATATATATATATATAATGTATATATATGTATATAGATATATATACGTATATATATATATATATATATATATATATATATATATATATATATATATATATATATATAAATACATATATATATATATACATACACATATATATACATATATACATATATATACACATATATATGTATGTATATATATACACACAGAAGAGGCAAATTGGTGTGAGAAAACGAGTAAGGAGAAATGAAAAGAACCCAATGCATATTACGGTCATTATGGGTCATCAAAGGCTCCTCATTCTCCACTTCATGTTACTCCTTCAAAGGTCACAAGATAAAATATAGAATAGGAAACAGTGACTGACAATATTAGAATAAAACAATATGATCTAAGAATTTCGAAATAAGACCAAATCCTTCTTTGATTAAACTGTTAGGATTGAATCATTCCAGAAATCCGAGTGTTCCCTAGCTTATGTTCCAAAAGTCTCAAATATATAGCTGTCTTACAAAAACAGAGAGGCTCTACTTGATCAGAAATGACACTAAAAACCGATGCTAGATCAATTTGCCAGAATGGACGAAAACATAACATACTAGTTTTTTGCATCAGAAGTATTTCAATTTATTATTTTAACCATGTCATATTCTACGTTATTATCTTTTAAAAAAAATAGCGATTTTTTAGTAATTTTCTATCCAGAATACCCAAATCCTTTGAATAAACGGTAAAACCAGAAATATCAGCATCATATCGACAAGAAGGAAGTACCGAACACTCAGTCTCAGTGCTATTAAAAAGGAGAATATTCGTTGAAATGAGGCCCTTAGCCATCTTTTACATCCCCTCCCAGATACTGATCACCATAAAAGCGGACTTTAACTTGTAGTTAAACCTGCGGATGAGCAGTGAGATCGAGAGTCCAAACAAAGGGGACAGAGGATTAACGGGGTTTCGAGGTCCTCATTCCCATTAGTTTTATCGACGTCAGCAGTTACGGTTTCGGAGCGCACTATCATCGAGTGCCTTTTGCATTCTCTTCCATCGTCAGTGGAGGATAATCTGTTGTTTAATGACTATGCACAAAGTCTGTTCGTTGAACTGAAGGCTGTCGCGTAAAATAAATCGTAATTATTTACACTAAGGACGTTGTGTTCTTAGTTTGTTTTATAACTATTAACATTTAAAAAAACTATATTTTATGAATATTTTCTATATAAATCAATATCCCGAAAAATTAATACAATTACTGGTGGTATTCAACGATGGCCTCTATCCAAGATGAAGATAAGAAACAAGAAAACAATCCCTCTCTACTGACACATACATAACTGCTTAACAGCAGCACGTCCAACTCGCTGAAAAGCACAATACTAAAGTAAATATTATCTTGCGCATACTCTCGTTTCTTGGTTATTGAACCCCGTTCATCCTAACATCTCTTAGGCGGCCCTTCCTGACAAATACTTCTGAATCATACATTCTTTATATCCCATATTAAACAAGTTTATCCCCTTCTCACTTACAATGCATTTCCTATAATTTTTTATCTACTGTTTTAGTGATTTCAGTCCTTATTTAAACGTAATCTACAATTTGTTTTATTCCATTCTTTCAAAATTTACACTTTATATCTACGAAAGAAAGTTGGTTAAATTTCCCCTTATCCATTCCAACTTTGGCATCCATAGCACAGACCCTGCTACTGTTTTTACCTAACCCTTTCTCTTACTCGCTTCTTTTATCCAATCATCGTCTGCTAAATTTACTCCAAATTACATAAACAAATCAACAGCTTGAATGGTAAAAGTGTATGAGAGAAAAACAATTGAGGCTGTGGAACAAAATTGGCTGGAATAGTGAAATGAGCGGAAGCAAGATGAAGACATGAACAAGTCCCTCTGCGATGAAAGCTTCGATCAAAATGTTGCAAGATAACTAAAGTCATGAGGAGAGAATAAAAAAAAAATAGTGATAAAAAACATGTATAGATTGGCAGTATTATGAGAAAGTATGAATGAATTACGTAGACAGTTGGTAAAAATACAAAAAAAGTACTATTGAGAAAGTCTTACAAGATTTTCGGTGATCAATCTATTCTGAAGAAGTGTTTTAATTCTTTTATTCTACCTAGTTTTAAGTATTGTTCTCCTGTCTGGTGTTCAGCTGCTGATTCTCATCTTAATTTGTTGGACAGAAGCTTACGGTCTATTAAATTTCTTATTCCTGATCTCGATATTAATCTTTGGCACCGTCGTTCAATTAGTTCATTATGCATGTTGCATAAGATTTTACATAACTCTGACCATCCTTTACATTCAGATCTCCCTGGACAATTCTATCCTGTTCGTAATACTAGGCAGGCAGTTAATTCTAATAGCCAGGCTTTCTCCATTATGAAGATCAATACTAAACAGTATTCTAGAAGTTTTATTCCAGCTGTTACCAAGTTGTGGAATGATCTTCCTAATCGGGTAGGTGAATCGGTAGAACTTCAAAGTTGGAGCAAATGTTTTTATGTTGACCAGGCTGACACGAGTCTTTTTATTGTTTATTTATGACATATCTGTTTTTGACGTTGTTAATAGTTTATATAGGACATGTCTGTTTTGACGCTGTTACTGTTTTTAGAATGATATATTGTTAATTTATTCTCATCATTTATTTATTTCCTTATTTCCTTTCCTCACTGGACTATTTTTCCCTGTTGGAGCCCTTGGGCTTATAGCATCTTGCTTTTCCAACTAGGGTTGTAGGTTGGCTAATAATAATAATAATAATAATAATAATAATAATAATAATAATAATAATAAAACAGGACTAACATTCACCAAGCGATAACCCGACCAAGAAAGACAAGAGCGACTATCTGTTTTGACAAACTGCTTATGACCCCAAGTGAATAACTTTATGAAACAAGGAAATGGGTGCATAAAATGGATAAAAAAGTTTATAAAACAGGATATGTTGAAGAAATTTTCAGCATAAGGGGTTCATCCTAGACCCATTAGTTAAAGGATGCTAAGCAGTGGCCAAAGTCTTATTTCTCTTGGGGAAACCGCTTTATACTGCTGAAATGTAAGTGTTCGTGCATTTGTACAAGAGGAAATACAAGCGTTCATGTATTTGTACGGACTAAAATGCAAGCGTTCGTGCACTTATACACAAGATAAAATGCAAGCGTTCGTGCCTTGTACACAAGATAAAATGCAAGCGTTCGTGTATTTATACAAGATGAAATGCAAGCGTTCGTGCATTTGTACGGACTGAAATGCAAGTGTTCGTACGTCTTTACAAACACGAGTGAGTGCAATGTTTAGTTTATTTGCTTATAAATCTTTAGGGTCATAGAAGTATCATAAAGTGGCATAATTTCGAATTGGCTTTATGAATTCGGGCCATGAAGCTTGAACTGCAGTTGCAGTAGAGTACAATTTTTAGAGGTTGAATTGCATGATGGAAGAAAGGACGCAGGAACAGAGGTATATTTAAAGGCTAAAAGAGAATGTTGCTACGTTCTAAAAATATAGAATAAAGAATTTTTAATAATATTTTTAAAGTACACCTTGTGAGTTGCATTGACACCATTCAACCGCCTAAGTAGATGACTATTTAAAATCACTTTTTATGCCCTGAATATTTCAGTTGAATCTGTCCATCTTGTCTATTCTGGGAATTGACCTAAGGGAACTTTTGATCGTACCAGTAACGGATTTTCTTCTGATTGCTATATAAAAATACTCCGAATGGGGGCCTTTGGAAACAACAAAAAGGTTACTAGTTTCGGCGCACTATCAAAACAACAAAAATGTTAGGCGCAAAACTTCCATTTTACACAAAAGACAAAAATTATCAAAACAGTTGAAAAAAATTCTTTCTCATTTTGACGTCCAATTTATTGCAATTATAACAACTATTTTTATTCATGTGTAGATAGTAGCATATTAGCACCATCACTTCGATAAAAATTGAGTAAAGTGATTCAGTACATATCTATTGATCTAAAATTGAACGATAAAAAGTCATTAAGATATCGAGATAAAATTTATAAAAATGACAAGAGGAATATAGTTTTTACCATTACTTCGATTTGTTCCTCGCTATAAACTCTTTCTATAGAAGAGCAGCGAAGGATCTGATTTCAAAGGAAAATGAGTAATGATTATAACCGAGGGTTAAGAGAATATTTATGGTAAGGATAGTCGAGCGCTTCGCGTCATAAGTCCTCCCTTATGGTCATGGAAATTTATCATTCACATAAACTTAGATTAGCAGCTCATAATGTTAAGATTAATGGACGTTTAAGCATACTCTTAACTTTATGGAAGGTAAGGAGATAGGAGGTGCGGTGAAATATAGTGTTCCTCATTATGATAATGACCACTGAAATGTTCTCTGGTATTTCAGATCATGAATAAAATCCAAATGAAGAGCGCTCGGAAGAGGAAATCATTTGGGACTAGGATTTATCCATCCACTCTTGGGAGATATTGACGTTGGTGGAAGATACGTTCCTTTTCTTATGACGTGACTCATATCAATGCAAATTACTGGAGCTTTATTCATGTTCTGTTCAGCAATAGTTATGGTAATAAACGTAATGTTTCAAATTATGATTTGAGATGTGGCTTGATATTTTGGACCTCACAATAATACCTTTCTTTGGTGTTTCATCATTTGTTGTGGTGCCTGATGAACGTCTTTAACTTTATTGTTAATTACATTAGTCGATGACCTCTTCTTAATTGCTGATTGATCATGTGCTTCATCCACATTGGTGGGTGGTAGACGATCAAATCTACGGGATATTTTGATATATTTTCCCCATTATGGAAGAGAGATGGAAGTGCCCCTCTTTCACATGGAATAATGGAAAGCTCTTGGATTAGACAACGTTTTTATTGCTATTGCCTAAGGTAGTTCCTCACAAGGTTGACACTCTTCTAGATTTGCCAAATATTCTTTTACCTGTTGGTAAAGGAAAGAATTGTAAGGGAGGCAGCAATGCATCTATTTCTACTTCAAGTTGCGCTGGCAATGCTTGCTTAGGCATTTTTCTCTCTTTTTTTTTTCAAGAAACTTTTTTTCTTTGATTAGATGGCTAGCTAATAACCTTGCAAGCCACCTCTACAGCCCAAGGTGATTGTCTTCCTTATGGCTAAGTCTTATGTTTTTTGTCTATTATGTTGGCATAACATTTTCTTAAAATTTATACCCAGTTTCCACATCTTGTAGTAATATTATGCTCTACACTTGATTTGGTAGAGACTCTTCTTTAACTCTAAAACCGGCGCAAATCTTATCATTTAATTTACGATTCATAATATGGTTTACACATTGGGTAACGAGTGTGCAGTCTAGAAAAAAAACTAATGTCATAATTTATCAATATAACACACTCAATAGGTGAGTCAATACTTGAAACAACTGCAATATTGTGGTAGCATTTGCTTGAAGGGCTTTGTTGTTACCCTTTCACATTCAATACTAACAAAGATTCTGGGTCTTAAAGGTCAAGATAATCATCGAAGTTTTAGTGATGTTATAAACTTTTCATACCTCTTTCTGACACAATCAAATATTTTTTCTCCTCCCTGGAGTCGTATAATTCTTTGTGAAAAATAATTTTGTCATAACTAAAGTAGTTGGTGCTTCATGTCAACTAACGTTCAATTATATCAAGACCTTAAGTGATTCAGCATAAGAAAATGAGCTTTTGATCTAACAGAAATGAATGCTGTTTTCTTTAATTCTGGTAATGTCACCAGATTCAATGGTGACTAACAAATAATTTTTTCTTAATCTTCCGTTCTAAGAACTTTCATCTCTTTTTACAAATTTGAAGAAATTTTTCACTTGAATTTCCAATATAAAAAATTTACTTTCTATAAACCAGAGAACACTTCTCTTTCCAATTAATATTATTAAATTGCATTCTTTCTATAACC
>NC_090764.1:24319370-24326870 GCF_036898095.1 Palaemon carinicauda
TTAAAGAGATAATGTCAATGAAAGGATGTACAGTAGGTACTGAGTAGTCACTTTTCTTGACGTACTCACAATCATATATTGAGATTTGTTAGGATTCAACTTCCTCCCCAATAATTTGCACAAATCACTACACTTAGCTAAATCTCTTCTATGAGATTCAGTAATTACAGGTCTAATTCAGGAGATGGAATTAAGGCAATGAGATTAGAATCCTCTACATATATAAAAAGGAAGCCCTAATCATACAAACTTCTTGATCAGAATGAAGGAAATTCTCTATGAAGTTCATCTCTTTATCCAAGGACCTAGCGAAAGCCAAATGTTAGAAGAAACAGAGGATTTCCTTCCTCATATTAATTTAGACATTCTGCCAAAAGGTGATACATTTATTTACATGAGTTAAAAAAATTGGGTGGTAATCAGTGGTGCAAACACAGTCACCTCTATAGATTCATCTTACCAATTCTCCAAGAGCAAAAATTGCCTCTTCTTGCTAACTTGCAAAAGTAAGAGAACTTAAGAGCTAAGAACTCAGCAACCTCGTATGGGTGGCGCTGACTAGTACAGCTTTGCTGATCATGACGATACTCAAAACCTTTCACCATTTTAAGGTATCCCAACCCAGAAATGGATATAAACATATGTGTATATATATATATATATATATATATATATATATATATATATATATATATATATATATATATATACACACACATGCATATATATATATAGAGAGAGAGAGAGAGAGAGAGAGAGAGAGAGAGAGAGAGAGAGAGAGAGAGAGAGAGAGAGAGAGAGAGAGAGAATGTGTTTGTATGCATAAAACATTAAACAATTTCTACAAACACGGGGTTGTGGCGGGATGCAAAAACAAACCACACCCTTGAATCTTTTATACTGACAAAGAGTCTCTGCAATAAAAACTTTCCCCTGACTTTATCACGGCACCTGGTCCCTTGAACAGCGGGACAGTTAGACTAAATATTTTCCCTAACTTATATTTCTTAAAACTAAAATAGAAAATAGCAACACGGTCCTAAAACTAACCTTCAAAAGTACAAATAACTATATATACCTATATATACAGCATATATATATATATATATATATATATATATATATATATATATATATATATATATATATATATATATATATTATATTATATATATACTGTATAAATATAATTTATATATATATATATATATATATATATATATATATATATAGTCAACCAGATAATGTTGATGGTGTCTTATCAAATGAATTTCCAGTGAACAGCGGAGTACTCAAAGGGAATGTGTTGTCAACTATGTTGTTTATTCTCATCATGGATTTTGTAATGCATAGAAAAGTCGGAGATGGTGGAGAGGGATTGGACTGGATTGGTGATAAGAATTTAGCAGACCTAGAGTATGCTGATGATGTTGTCCTTGTTAGCAGAACACCACCGGATTTGGAATGTTTGCTTACAAGAATACATGAAATATCACACGAGGTTGGACTGAGGATGAATAGAAAAAAGATAGAGATGACGAGAACAGAGTATGCAATGAAAGATGAAATATCATTGGAATGAGAAAGGATTAATGCATTAGAATCAATTAAATATTTAAGAACTACGATCTCCAATACATGGTCTTTAGAATTAGAGTTTGGTGAAGGATTGAAAAAAGCAAATCAGACAATGGCTACGTTAAGTAAAATTTGGAAATCAAATCGCCTGAAATTAAATATAAAAATCAGGCTATATATCAGTTTAGTGAGATCGGTGTTACTCTAAGGAACTGAGTCATGCTATGACAATGTAATAATGTCCAACAGATTTTGTAGATTTGAGAACAGAGCCCTCAGAAGGTTATTGGGAATTAAATGGCAGGACAGGATTAGAAATGAAACTATAAGAGAGATTACTCGAATGCTATATGTGGATGAGATCATGATAAGGGATAGATGGAGATGGTTTGGGCAAGCTCTTCGCACTCCCCAGGAGATATTAGTTCACCAAACGTTAGCTGGGGTCCGCAAGCCACAAAAAGAGTTGGAAGACCCAGGCCTACATGGCTGAGGACTATGAAGCGTGAAGTAGGAGATGATGAATGGAGAAGGATTGAAGTAAAAGCTCGAGATATTGACGACTGGCGAAATCTAACAGAAGCCCCTTGCGTCAATAGGCGTAGGAGGAGGAGATGAGGATGATGATGATGATATATATATATATATATATATATATATATATATATATATATATATATATATAAATATAAATATATATATATATATATATATATATATATATATATATCCACCTTAACGTGACGAAAGGGTTTGTGTACCGCAATGATCAGCAAAGCTGTACTAGTCAGGGCCACCCCTACTATGTTGGTTTGTTGTGACTAATCAGACAAAAGTCTACCCCCATCACCAATCCGCAATGGCCAGAGCGGTGATGAAAACTGGGGAAACCCCACACATGAATAAAGACATGTCTGAGGCCTTTGTCCTGCAGTTTACTGGTAGAAACGGTTTCATTTGTTGTTGTATATATATATATATATATATATATATATATATATATATATATATATATATATATATATATATATATATATATAGACACCGTCACCCACATTCTAAGGAACATCTAAAAAAAACACTTGTGTTTCTTGGGCCGACGGTAAGGCTTCAATCATTTTTATGGATTCAGTCAATACGTCTTCCTGTCTCCAGACCAGTTTCTCATCATCTGCTAATGGTCATCAATCTTTTAAGAATAAGAGAAATGCTTTCTTTGGGTTGCACATTAACAATCAACTCACTATCAACCTGGAGCATTAGGTTCACTGTATTTAAAAACAAAGATGGTAAATGGAGCTTTTTACACGAAATAGGATAAAATTAGCAAAGAGGAAGTGTGATCAGAAAATAAATAGAAAAAACTACACATGTATACACGCTGCATGCAACAAATGCATACACGTGAGCAAGTGTGGCTAGCATAAAATACTTTCGTATGTAATTTTCTGGGGACATTTTACGCTTATTGTATATTTAATGATAGTAAATATATAAAAGAGCACACGAATATAAAGAACGTCCAGGAAACGTTTATTTACGAATATTATAGAGAAAACAACAAAAATGATAATCTAATCTCCAGAAGAAAAAAAAATAATAATAATGTTGTTACTGTAAATGGGATATTAAAATAAATAACTTTCCCAAGAATTTTTCAAGAAGTAAATAAATAAGTACCCCTGTCAGAAAAGGTTTGCATAGGGGACCGGATGCATATATATATATATATATATATATATATATATATATATATATATATATATATATGCTGTATATATGCTAAAGGACTTTTTAGCAACAAAACAAATTATTGTTATAAAATAAAAAAAGATTTGAAATATTAAATATGGACGTTCATTTACCCAAAAATACTATAATCTGAATTTCTAAAATTCCAAGAGTATTCATAAGTCGCACCGGATGAATGTGGCAGTGACTTGTGTTATTTCTATCTGAAGGCAGCCACTATTAAGGAAAATAGTTTATACTATATATATATAAACACATACATATATATACATATATATAAATAAACATATATATATATATACATATACATATATATATATATATATATATATATATATATATATATATAAATGAATATATATATATATATATATATATATATATATATATATATATGTGTGTGTGTGTATGCGTGTGTGTATTCTCGAAAAATACACCCACAAACTAATGAATTATGTATATGAAGATGAGAGTTATATAAACATTAGTATAATGATATAAAACATATCCAAATTTTTCCTCTCCTTTCCTAGGCTTAATGTTATCTTTCCATAAATATTTAAGGCCTAATATTTAACTTTCTCCCAAAAAACATCATCATTTGCCTTGAGTAATTTGTTCTAAAAATCGTGAACCAAATTTTTAAGTGTAAAGGGATTCAAATATTCTATCGGCTTCTCTAGTAAAGTAAAACTGTAAGACGATAATTGTTTTAATAGAAGTTAATTAAAATCTGCATGTTACTTAAAATACTTTCATGTGATATGTATATGTTACAAGTGAATGCATATATAAAAAGAATAATAAAATAGTGGTTAATAATGCAAATCATTGCTATGTCATCTGATGAACATTCAATTTCATTTCTCCGCATCTATTTTCACTAGGGATTTTTCTTCGGTAGTGGTTTAATTGCTACCTAGTAAGTTTAACTAATTCCCACAAAGGAACGTGCATAAGAAAATAAAAATATCTCTCTCTCTCTCTCTCTCTCTCTCTCTCTCTCTCTCTCTCTCTCTCTCTCTCTCTCTCTCTCTCTCTCTGTCGTATTTTGTATTGGAGTATATTCACGCATAATCTTCGAAATGCAATCAAGTCCGTTGACTAGTCATTTCTCCCTAATATGATTCCTCCACACCCGCATGAAACACCCATGTTAGAATGCAACATCACTCTATTACTTTATAAAGATATGTTGTACCTAACATTAACATTACTAAGATTAAGGCATAAACTTGGTAAGCTATCTCGTAATCGTTCAATTACTACCTTATTTTTTTTTCACCAATGTTGTCAGTAATCTTACCCGATTCAAAGATGATTAAAATAATCATTAGAATTGATAGTTTTATGTAATCATAATAGTGCTCTGTTGTTCTACAAATTATTCTTGTCAAGTCAAATCCAATAATACTGCTAAGAATTACACGAAGCTCATGTAAATGTTGAACTATGCTGGATCCCTGGATCCCTGCTAATGTGAACATTGACAATAATGAAAATGCAGATAATGCAGAATATTTTGCAACATTTTTGACCTGATTAGCCAATCCTCATAAATGACTGGAGTAGAAAATTCTGCCACAATTGAGACATGACCCATAACTACTCATAAACGATTATGAAACAGAAGAGTCTGAAATAATTAAGTCATCAACAAATTCTTATAAACAATTATAAAGCAGTAAAATCTGCCACAATTGAGACTTTACCCACCAACTCTCATAAATTATTATAAAGTCGAAAAGTATGCAACAATTTAGATTACAAAGCTGCATAGTCTGCAACAACTATGATTAGAACAACCAATTTTCATATACGGTTATGAAGAAAATTCTCATAAATAATTATAAAGCAATAATATTAAACCAATTAATTATCATTAATTATTATAAAGCAATATAGTCCTCAACGACTATGACTGGATCAATCAATCAATCAATCAACCAATTTTCATATACCAATATAAAGAAGAAAAGTCTGCAACAATTAAGGTTAAACAAACCGATTTTCATAAACTATTATAAAGCAGCAAAGACTGCAACAATTTTTGCCTTGGGCAACCAATTCACAAAACCAAATATAAAGCTACAAAGCCAGAAAAATCTATGACTAGAACAACCAATTCTCATACGCGATTGTAAAGCATAAAAATCTACAACAATTATGACGACAAAACCTTTCTCATTAACAATTATTAAGCAGAAAATGCTGCAAAGCTAGAAGATAAAATTGGACATCTCTCAAGGTCAACTAGAGTGTAAAGTTACTCTTTCCTGCCATTCTAAGGAATAGTATAACCCAAGATAACAGAACATATTGGAGTAAAGTAAAATATGATATATAGAAACTGTAATTATGGATGATTTATAAACAAAGAGAAAAGAATCACAGAGAAAGGTGCATTTTACCTAACAAAGATGAACCATACTATCATAAAGCAATAGCAAATGTGATTAAGATTCAGAAAATTAAGTTATCTACTTTTCCGAGGTCAGATCGTTCCAAAATATATACTTTTGAAGTAACATTAAGGTCCAGTATGTTGAAATTCAATTACTAACTAAAATAACAAAAACTTAACAGAAGCTCAAAAATATAAAGGTTTTGCCTGACAGTATTAAAGGCACAGCCCGGAGAAAAGCTCCGGGAATTTTGGGTGTGTGTGCGTGTGTATAGGTAAAAAAAAGTGAGAAATTTATATAAGCAGAAATATTCTTGAAAGCACATACATTCAAAAATATATTTGTATCAAGAATGATTGTAAATAAAAGAAATAGTAAGAAAGGGGGAGATGAAAATTTTCAAAAATGCAAAGATAACGAAAAAGGTGTACTGCAAAATTAAATATAAAAGAAAACACTTTGACGACCCTCGACAGGAGCGGATGGGAGCGGAAAAAGTGGAAATGAAAAATACACGGCTTCCTCTCCTTCCTGTAGCACAATTTCAAATTATAAAGTTGTACTTTCCATGGCTTCCCCTCCTCACTGTACTGCAATTTCCAAATTATTAATTTGAAGGGCATATTTTCAGATATACCATGGCCCCACAATAGGGTTCACCATAACTATAGTGGGTACTCCTTATGGTTACTTTTGTCTAGATGCCTCATGATTTGCAGACTTTTTCAATTGATGATAATTATTTAAAATAACTTTCATCTTTGCAATAAAAAATAGGCATCAGTTAAGAGACACGTTCCATAACCAAGGGAAAAATTAGGCCTATAGTTTTTGGGTAATTGTCTCTATGAACAAGGGCTGCATATGGCAACATTTATGAGCTAAAAAGAATAGTTAAAAAATAACATCCCTTGAGAGAGGGTATGTTTAAGGTTCAGTAAAGACTGGCTTAACTAAATAATAAGCTAGCTTAAAGATTGGTGGGTGATCGGATGGGAATGGGTTTGTTTCGTATTGACGGGCGGACATAAAACCATAGAAGGCTTTCAACATAATTAATAGAGGGGACTTGGGCGACCATTTGGCACTGTAGAGATGTGGGGTAAGGTCTTTTTTTATGTAAGATATTTCGAGCATTGGCTAAAAGGGATCAGAAATCAGATATATAAAATTTCACAGTGATACCATGGACAAATTTTGTCATAAAAGTACCCAAGGTACTTATCATAGGCACAAAGTCACGGACAGTTGTTTATCTGAGACGGTAGCAACAGAGAGGAAACCTGTGTAGGATAGAAAGATAAGAATAAAGTACCATGGCCAGTCGCTTGGGGGCAGGCAGGGACAGTCATCCACAAGAGGGAGATAAAGAAGCTTCTGCATTGGGAAACAACAAAAGCAGCCTGGGTGTTCATTTACATCGTTGAAGGTATACAATAAAGAAAATTAACGCTTGTCTCTCATTCCAGGAACCCTCTTGGTAAATGCTTTGGATGTTGCTGTTATTACAATAGCGAGTAATGAAATAGCTCCCTCCAAACACACAGGTATTAAGCACGTAAGCATCGTGTCCATAAAACTGATAACCATGAGGTAAAAGAGAGCGAGGAAACATCATATGCTTCAGGAAGTAATTCCAGCGAATAAACCATTAAGAAAATAGGACCTGTTGCGCCCAATGGGAGTTGCCAAAGAAAATTAAATGATTTCAGAACGAGAATTGGACGCCCATTTTAAGGATCATTCTCCGCATTTCAAGAACTGA
>NC_090764.1:24341870-24344370 GCF_036898095.1 Palaemon carinicauda
AGAGTTTTCGCTGTTTTGCTTATTAAAACATTCATGCGTGTTTCATACGTACCGTAGCTTATCTATGCAATGATTATTTTGATTTATTTACGTAAAACACAGGAGTTCTACATTAAGCAGTTTCCGGAATCAAGGACGCTATAAGCTTTTGATATACTTTACGACCCTTGACTTCCACGAGACACAGGGAGAGAGAAAGAGTGAGAGGGAGTGTGACACCAGAAGGAGAGACCGAGTAGTCATACAACAACAACAAGGTTAAGAAAGAGAGAGAGAGAGAGAGAGAGAGAGAGAGAGAGAGAGAGAGAGAGAGAGAGAGAGAATCACAGATTCCAGCTATAGTTCCATAACTTCATAAATGACTACAAAAAGACTTTACCGAGAAAGACAAAAAATATTCCAGTTATTCTTAATACTTTTCTTCTTTTCTTTGAATTTTGAGTTTTAATGAGCCAACATGCCTCCATACCTATATATTTCACAGATAGATTAATATTCTTAAATGGACTTTTCATTATTTGCCTTGCCTCTTCAATCATAATTTAAAAATTTCTAAATTCATAAATAACGCGGTTATATTTTTCTACTGTAAATGAACCTGTCAATCTGTACATTATATAATAAGAAAACTAATACACACACTATCAAGATACTAAAATCATCCCACTCATTAAACTATTGTAGTTCCCTCATTCATCAGTTCTTCTCAACTTTGAATATTATCCTTATAATGATGATAAATAATATACGATTTTTACAGGCAACAGAATTGAATTTTTTTATGCAATTCAAATTTATTCCTGAACGGAATGGGACTAATAACCAACGCCACCCCCACCCCCCAAAAAAGATAAAAATCAAAAGAAAACTGCCCGACTTCTATTGGAAATGATGTGAAATTTGGGTTGGTAACCCAGCACTGATGGGAAAATATGTTTCTTCTGCAATTTACCCCTGCCGCCTAACCTAGAAACGGAAGTCATAAAAGTAAAATACAGGGATGAGAAGCAACCTTATATTCCCTAACCTATCCTACGAGCCGGGTCCTACATGAACGGGGAAAGGGGAAGCGGGTGGAGAGATCGCACCAAATAACAACTTGGAT
This sequence comes from Palaemon carinicauda, assembly GCF_036898095.1. Classification (NCBI taxonomy): domain Eukaryota; kingdom Metazoa; phylum Arthropoda; class Malacostraca; order Decapoda; family Palaemonidae; genus Palaemon; species Palaemon carinicauda. The sequence goes on from NC_090764.1 coordinate 24,342,976, forward strand.
ACCTTAAGTCAGGTGGCGGGGAAGCAACTCCATTTTAAGGTGTTTATATAAATTATATTAGTCACTTTACCTTATGTAAGGATAAATGAAATAGTCTAAATTCTAGTTTAATCAAGAGAATGGAAATATATTTAGTCAACTAGAAAATTCAATAGATAAAACTTACATACTACCACGTCATGGTAAACGATTTCTTGGCTTATCCGAATGCGAAATATCATGTTTAAGTTCCCTTGGAAATGTGTTTTTATCTAAAACATTTAATCATGTTCACTATATTCACCTCCGCCAACGAAGTTGGAAGGAGATTATGTTTTCGCCTCTGCGTATTTGTTTGTGTGTGTGCGTGTGCGTGTGTGTGTGTGTGTGTGTGAGTGTGTGTTTGTGAACAGCATCCTGGCCACAATTTTAATAGTAGAGTAATGAAACTTGCAGGGATTAACTGTTATGTAAAAAGATGGAAATCATTACATTTTGGAAGGTCAAGGTCACAGTCAAGCAAAATGTCCAATTCACGTAATCAGCCATAAGATTGGACATCGTTATCATAGGGACTTCGCCAATTAAGACATATTAAGGTTAAAGGTCAAGGTCGAGCAAATAAGCTGCCGTGGCGCTATAATGAGACCCCCTCTAGTTTTCTGTGCTTTCAACTACTTTCTACAGCCTTGCTCATGAAGAATTAACTTCCAGTTGGGAATATTTTGCAGCGGCAATTATAATGGCGAAACAAATCAAGTTTGAAAATAATATGGTACACCAGTCTAGGACACCATAGGAAAGCCAAGGACTCCGGAAATCACTCCCTGTTGCTATCTATTCATGAATGCAAAGCTGTGTTAAAAGCCTTATTGTCTGGTCTAGTTTTATCTCCGAATTGGCTCTACCAGCTACCGATATAGAGATGAATATTCATGACAGATCAACAGGTGACACAACGGTAACAACAAATCCTGCAATTTCTCTTGTTATTGGTTGAACAACCTTTTGTTCGGTTATAATAACTGGTTGAAGTTATTCAATATAATACTTCATTACTCAATATTATATTTTCTATCGGCTAACTGTGTTTTCATTCAAAAGGATATCTTTTTTCCAGTGATATAATTAGCTGCAGCCCACAATACTAAGGAGTTCTCCACAAAGGCGTGATTACCGAAGGCTTTTGATCTTTATATCCAATTAAAATCATTATTCTAGCAAGGAGAATGAAACAATAACTTGTCTAAGGAAGGAAAAATTTAAATAACTCATATTGGATTTAATTTTTAAAACACAAAAAGACACAACGATGAATAGTTTAAAACCCCAAAAAGTCTTGTAAATTAAATTTCGTTTTGTGAGCTTGAAGAAATTTTGAAAGTAAATACTTATAATCAGAGAAAGAATGATGCG
>NC_090764.1:24346870-24354370 GCF_036898095.1 Palaemon carinicauda
ATTTTCCTCTTCCGAGTAAAACACACAACGTAGCTCCTTTGCCCTGAAAGTCTATGAATATATTAGTCTAAGTATTCATGGCCTGTTGGTTTCCAGGGTCATTAATAGGCAAGGACCCCGTTAATTGATTTCATTCCAGTTCCATTCATCTCTAAGAGGCTTCGTTTCACTTCGACAATTAGAGGCCTCTTCCGGATACCTGGCCTTCAGCTGCACGTTTCCTTCATTTGCAATTAAATTTACATCTTGTGTATTTTCTTCACAATTGCTTTCTTCTCGATGTAATTGGATGATCATATTAATCACGTGCTTCTGTGATTTTAATTCTTCTTAAGCAGTCTATTCAATCTTTTTTTTTTTTTTTAGTTTCTTCATTTGGCGCTATGCTTTTCATATTACTGCCTCATCAAGCATTTTTCTCTGATGTTACTTACGTTTTACTTCTTTTGCATATGTAATCTCATTCAGCAAGGCTTTCTAAGAAAATGGATTTATTGTGTAATTTCATAAAAAATACGCCACTTTCTACAACAACAACAACAACATTAATGATGATGATGATGATGATGACAACTAACCTTCTCTATACACTTTATATTTTATAGATATAAATGTTATAATTGCAATGACAAAGATTTTTTTTTATCACTTCCTCTCCTTACAAAACTGTTCGCAATTTCCGTCTTTGATTTTAAATTACGTTTACCCGGCCAATTATCTTGCCAATTTTGTTCTCTTTCTTTTTACTCCTGAATTATGCTCTCACCAAGGGCTGACTTTTTCAGTTTTCATTGAAGTTCATGAACGGAGATAATGGCCCTCACATAAACATCTTTAATGCTAGCATTGTGTAAACACCCCGATACATTCAGACAAGAACGCATGACAACACGGAAGCATAATAAAGAAGCCAAGTTTGAAAGGGTCCAAACAGCGCTCTGCTGAATTATTATACTAAAGTTGTTTGCGGAAATTTCTTGAATGTTCCTTGTTTTTTTTTTTTTTTTTTTTTTTTTTTTTTTTTTTTTTTTTTTTTGAGAAACAAATTAGATCTGTCTGAAAAGGAGGTTAAGGTGGTAGGTGTGGGTTTTAAAGTATGGGGTGTGGAGGAATATAATTAAACGAAAATGACAGGTGGGCATTTTTCTCATTATCTCTTTTTCTTTGCATGGAAAGCTTGTCTGTCTTTTTGCTAGTCAACCATGCGACAGAAATAAATCATTATTCTCCCATTACAGATTGAACATCTTTTTCCTATTTCTCCTCCAAATGTGAAGGCGTTTTCCCTTTTTTTCTGGTCGGTTTGTGATGGAGGTTCCTTTCACGCCCTGATTCCCTCCCCAGATGTTCAGTCCAGGCGCTTCAACGCGACTGAAATGGAAACCAATATGTACTCCCCAGTAGGTTGAGGAACAAGGAGAAAATGCTAAAAATAAAGAACGGAGACAAGTGAAAGGACGAAGAGAAACCCGGCAATAACAAGGTGCAGTAGAAGGAAATGGCGAGGCTTCAAGGGTGGTTTAGAGAAAGAGCAGAGAAGAGTTGTCATGAATGACAGGAATGGTTATTAAAACGATAATTCTACTGAAAGTATATGAAGGTTCCCTGGGGTTAATCTTATGAAACGGACAATCCCATCCAATCTCACATGAAATACGGGAGAGCAATCTTAAAGTTGTCTTAACTATAGTGTAGGCGTCCGGAATTTTTAAGAATGCGCAATATACTTTCTAATACAATTTCTATTTCTATAAAAAGGCAAGGAGCAAATAACTAGTTAACTTTTAAACTGCTTATTCTAATAAAGGTTCATCAAAAAAGTTTCCCACTGTTTATTTGTAGGGATGTCAAAAAGCATGTCAAGTTTAATATACCTGATATCGCTTGTGTTTACTAATAGTTAACACATATACTCAATTCAAATTGAATTTCACAAGTAATTTTGTATAACAAAAGACCAAAAGATAAGATGGGAGTAAATAAAAACACAAGAAAAGGAATTTCCAAAAATTTTCAAATATTCTAACTAAATCTAACACAAAAAATTCAATTAATTTTTCAAATCCACATGAAACGAATGTAATTCCAATTTTTTTTTGTCAAAAGAAAAAATCTAACAAATAAAAAAAAAAAAACAATGTCAAAAATACTTTTCAGATGGAAGAATGAGGTTCTAGAGACTCTGGACAAAGGGTAAGGGCCTTGCCATTGATTACAAAATCTGCATTTGATTCAATCTTGTCAATTAGAGAAAGAAACAAAAGTTTTAGAACAATTGAGAGATGAAATTTCAAAACATCGTTAACAATGGACAAGTTTACAACGGATTTTTTTTCAGTAGAGCAGCTAAACTGAAACAATTTGATGAAAAAGTACCAATTACTCTCTAGGAGAGAGAGAGAGAGAGAGAGAGAGAGAGAGAGAGAGAGAGAGAGAGAGAGAGAGAGAGAGAGAGAGAGAGAGAGAGAGACAGACAGAGAGAGAGAGAAAATTGTGGTATCATACATTGGCTTTTACTAAATAATATTTGAATATTCACTAGAGATTGTGCAAGAAGAAAGCTCTTTCTGTTGCCTAAAAAGTCACAGAAATATGAACTTTAGGTAATGAAAACGTCAAATCTATATTTCTACCCGAATAAAAAAAGTAAAACTTCGGTAACTATAATTATAAACATTACATCTTAATACAGCCTGCGCTACCAACTAAAATAAAATATTTTTCATTGAAAGTTTTTTAAGGAGGCAAGGACCCTTACATATATTTTCTACTTCCATTCAAAAGCCCTTTCCATTAAGACTTTTCTAAAGGGGAATATTATTTTCATTAATGCGAGTTTCAAAGACATTTGTGTTTTCCATTTTTGAGATTTGTTGATTAATGTTTTTATAGTTATAATGAAACACATTCAAGCCTTTCATCTAAATACAGAAAAAAATTATACCTCTGCGTATAGGAGACTAAAAATACGTTCTTGATTATAAATTAAAATAATGCCTTTTTTTCATTATTATTCCAGAGTTCGCGTGACTATTTGAATGATAAATTCTATTCAGAGGCTTAAAAAAGATATGGAAACTAAATATAAACAAAACCAAACAGAAAACAATAAGAAATGAGTGATAAGAAAGATGTTTTATATAATAGGAGGAAATTGTGGCTTCGATTCTAGAAATATACTGTCCATGAGAAGGGTGTGTGAGTAGGAAGAGACGGGAAGGGAGGAGCTGTGAAAGGGGAAGAGAGATTTTAGGAAGAGATGGGGGAGAGGCTGGAGTGAAGAAGTTGGAAGAAAAACGGGAGGGGGAAAAGGAAAGGAGGAAGAGTTATGGATGACTTCTTATATTGATATGAGAAACTGACAACAAAAGTGTCCACATACACACACACACACACACACACATATATATATATATATATACACAGTATATATATACATATATATACTGTATATATATATATATATATATATATATATATATATATATACATATATATATATATATATATATATATATACTGTATATATATATATATATATATATATATATACATATACATATATATATATATATATATATATATATGTGTGTGTGTGTGTGTGTATACCACCATGCAAAGAACTGTCAGGGAAGGAAGCATAAGAGAAAAGATAGAGAGAAGTATAAAACTGATCAAATGGGAGTTGAGGGGTGGGAAAGATTTAGGGAGGAGTTAAATGAGAGAAGAGGGAAGTAAGAAGACAGAAAAAAGGGTGAACGGAAGATAAACAGGTAACAGACGTTTAGTAGATTTACTTGAAATATACTTCAAACCTAAAGTTACCTTTAATGTTTTTATCTTAAAACCTACGATTACGGTACATAAATATACACACACAAATCTATATATATATATATATATATATATATATATATATATATATATATATATATATATATATATATATATATATATATACATAATTATGGGAATAGCACTAACAGGCAGAAAAAAGAGTAAAATGAATATGAGAGCACGTGTTAGAAAAATAAATGGGCATAGACAGCACAAGAAATGAAAATGACAGATGATAAATGGACATTAAGAATAACAGAAGGGGTCCCTAGAGATTGCAAAAGAAGCAACGGAAGGAAGAGAAGACGATGGATTGACGACTAATTAAGTTTGCGAGTGTGGACTGGCATAGAAAGACCATAAACAGACGCAAGTGGAAGGACATGTCTGAGGCCTTTGCTTTGCAGTGGACTAGCTACGGATGATATATATATATATATATATATATATATATATATATATATATATATATATATATATATAAATATATATATATATATATATATATATATAATTTCTGACGTCAATACACATAAATACAAACATTATACCACAAGTTAGGGTTAAGTAGTCCTCCCAACGAAAAATAAAAGCTCCAATTAATGCCGCCAAAGAAAGGCCTTAAGGCGAAATGAGTGGGAGTAAACTATTATCACACAAATCCACAGAAGGATGTTTGTGACCTCGTAGGAATATATTCTTCGTAATGTTAAAACATGCACCTCCTTCGCGCCGTACTACCTTAATTATTACGAGTCCCGTGGTTCAATCTACCTCACCTTTTCAAGAATCTTAATGTTCATTTTTAAGAAACTGTAACGCAACCTTAGAGCGTCTTACACCTTACTATACTGCTTTTATACAACTGACTTAATTTCTATCTCTTGTTAATGTGTGCATACTGTTATTATTCTATATTTTTAAATCGGTAATTATTTATCTTAGATTTAGTTTTTATCTTGTTTTAATTACTAGCCTTTTCAATAACAATGATAATATTTTCATGTCTGGGAGGGTTTTCAATTCTTATAGAATAAATAATTTTCCGTCTACTAACAGAAAAATTCCTTTTGTATTTAATTACAAACAAACAATAAACAAGTACACAATAGAGGGCCTTCATACTGACGATATGGGTCTACTTACTTTTCCATATACAAGTGGAATAGTTATTTCACCATTTCCATCATTTATAAATCAAAATGACTATAAAGTCGGAGAAAAAAATATATATACCTGTGTATATGAGTACGCCAGCGATTATGTGTAAACGATAATAAGGATATATCAATACCTGGAAACTTGCTCAAAAAGGATACAAACACAAGAATTCAATGAAATATTTCCTAAAAATCTGACGGTGCATTACAAGTTACAAGTGCACACAAAAGGTATTAACATTGCGCGCATCTTTCTTTTACTATTGCGGGCAAAAACCATCTGAGGGACGTGATATAAATTATAGGTAAATAGGATAACTTAATAGTGACCCACGGAGATGACATGCACAGTGCATCTACAGTATGTACCGCTTGGGATTGTTTATTTCATAGCAAAACTTTCCACGATGAAGCAAAAACCATCGGAGGGACGGGATAGAAATTATAGGTAAACATGCTTTATCATAACCATAGACAGTAGGGCATTTAAAAAAAAAAATATTAAATAAAAAAGGGGAAAAGAGGTACACAACTGAAATGAATTTCAGCGTCCAAACGCAACACTTCCTAATCCCTAAATGCCCGCAATTGTAATACGCCCAAATCTGAGAAGGAATAATGAACCTAAATAGATGAAGTTTTCCGAAGATAATTACATACTAGGGTTGATTCTTTCTGCTCAAAACAGGTCGCAATTCATAGAAACAATTCGTTGTTGGAAAGTTCGTAGACAGCAATTTGGTTGTAAAATGTATATTCCGTAAATTTGTCATTATGTCGGTTACACGCTAGGATTATCATCCAAGGTAAAATCAATAACAATTGTACAGATGACAATTTATTTTTGGATAGCTTTACCCTTGCTTTCCTGACTACTGACAATGTAGTAGAATATCATTACTATTATTTATCATTATTATTATTACTTCCTAAACTACAACCCTCGTTGGAAAAGCAGAATGCTATAAGCCCAAGGTCTCCAACAGGGAAAATAGCCCAGTGAGGAAAAGAAATAAGGAAGTAAACTACAAGAGAAGTTTAAGAACAATAACAACATTAAAATAAATCATCAGAGAGAAATGGTGGATAAGGATGATATTTCCAGGTCTATTGTAATTTGCCTTCATTATTTCCGTCACACTTCACGGAAACTAAAAGAAGACATCTTACAGCTGTAAATTATAGAAAGTACCGCTGTGTTTAGCAAAATAGAAACTGCTAGCAATATTGCCAGTAAAAGTCGCTGAGCTTGTATACAATGATCAAAAGTTCTGTGTATAAAATTACTATTTTCTTAACAGCACTTCGTAAAATTCATAATAATGATTTTAATCAGCGACTTCGTTTAACGGGCAGCCTTACCAACAGTTTTCCTTCTGCTAAACACAGCGTTACTAGTTACAATGTAAAGCTGACAGATGTCCCATTAGCTTCCAGTACAGTATACCGGAATTAAAGAAGCCAACTGTACCTCAATTCGAAAACAATTTTCAATTCCCACGTGAAATGTTAATGACAAATAGAACACAAACATTCCGCGTCCTATATATAATCTACAAGCATTCGTAAGTACAATGAATCGTACAGGGAATGCTTGTAATCCAAACATGTGGAACCTAACTGATGTGGTAAAACGTGAAAACAGGTTTGCAAGTGCAAGATTACAAACGTTTATTTGGGACGAAGAAACATTGACAAATGACTATACAGAGAAACGAAAAAGCTTATAATAAAAAGTAAACAAATTTACAATTCTGAACAAATAGACTTTGGAATATAACCTTAACTTTTAACACATACCAAAATAAGAGGAGTCCCATTTTCTAATCTTTGATTGGGATCTGAAAACATTGGATTATAATGTTCCAATACTATCCATAATTGAACTTTTTTTTTTTTAATGATCACATATCCTAACTGAATGAAATGAATTAAGGTAAATACAGTGTTTTCGTTGGCCGAATTGATATGCAACGTCATAACAAGAGAACCAACTGATCAAGGACCAATTTCCCCACGACCAACTATCCAGGCCTCTCCTTGAATTGTCTATTGTGTTCTCCGTTACTCTAAATGCCAACAGCAGATTTCACTAAATCCGCCAAAGCAACTCTATGTTACCCAAATTAAGATAGGTTTATTTGAGATCTGGTATATATCTGAATTGCAGGTGTATGTTGTCATGAGTTCATATAAAATCAATTTATATCATTGGAGAATGGTTGAGCACTCTAGGTTAAGAAGAGGAATTCATGTTATTTTTTCTTTTGGTTTCAATGTTTCATGGGAAAATACTATTCGAGAAAGGGAAAATCGCGGAAAAGAGTTCAAGTTAAGTAAATATGATTAAAACTAAACAGAGTGAAAGTCTATAAAAAAGCTGATGACGATTGCTAGCACAATAGAAAAAGAGGTAACAGACCGGAGAACGATAAAGGGAAATAGATAATAGATAAAAGAAAATAAGCAGCTATAAAAATTATCGAACGCTCCTTCTTTATAC
>NC_090764.1:24356870-24401870 GCF_036898095.1 Palaemon carinicauda
AAAGAGGAAAATATGCGACAGTATAGGATATTGTCCATGAATGGGACACACCGTACAAAAACGATTAAGCTTTTGGAATTCTGATACCCTGCCTGGAGGAGTTTAAAGAAGTAAGAGTTGATATTTAAGGTGAAATCGTTATCATTGGGAATTTGAGGCTTCGAATGAATGCAAAGGTCAATATTTAGTGTCTATGCAATAATAAAGAAAAGTATTTGCTGTTTATTATGAACTATTACTGGGTACAAGGCAGAATACCCTGATGAATGTAAAGTCCAGAACAATAGTCACTTTCTCGTTGAAGTGAAAGTAAGTAGTATAAACTAGATGTCAAGATTACATTATAAAGTATAAGGAACTATTTCATAAAAATAAGTTTGTTAAAAAAAAAAAAAAAAAAAAAAAAAAAAAAAAAAAAAAAAAAAAAAAAAAAAAAAAAGCCTATTAAGGGATAGATGAAAATGGGCAAGGCTGAAGATACGCAAGTGAATGGAAAGTATGCATAGCTCATCGAAGAATGCCTGCAGCACAAGACTCAAAGGGCAGATAATGAAAACCAATGTACGTAAGACTATTTGAAGCCTGTCAATACCAAGACAATGGAATTACGTAAAGGTATTCAATAGAAAAACCTAGATATTAAGGAAAAAAGAATCTGAGGAATTGGATAAAAGACTTTAGCAAAACGTAAAAGTTTCAAACGTAGATAAAGAATATACCATAAGACAGAAGAAAGCAGAGTGGAGATTTAAGACCATTAAACGTAAGGAAAGGCCACCAATGATATTATTATCATTATTAATACTATTATATCTAAGCTACAAACTTAGTTGGAAAAGCAGGATGCTATAAGCCCAAGGGTTCCAACAGGGAAAATACCCCAGTGAAGAAAGGAAAGAAGGAAATAAATAAACTACAATAGTAGTAGTTAACAATTAAAACAAAATATTTCAAGAACAGTAACAACAGTCAATAAATCTTGCAAATTTAAATGATCAAACTATGGCATTATGTGCCTCATCTATGCATCGTAACTATCAACCAGCACTATATTTGCCCCAGTGAATAACGGGAAATAAAACAGTAAATATATCACCTAATAACCAGTCAAAGACTTTGCACTGTGCAAAAAGTCCTTAAAGTACAGTTGTTATGACATTTAAAGTAGGATGAACTATTACAAGTGGTAAACTTTAAGTGCTTTTAGTAAATTTTTAAAGTATTGAAAAGGGGAGTCAAGAGTAAACATGAGAAAGACTAAGTTTGTGAAAGTAAATGGAAAACCGGAAATATAAAAACAAGCAGTAGATTAATGGATATGTTTGATTAAGTATAAGTACTTGATATGATATATATTGAAAGACGGTAAGAAACAAGGAAAACAAAGTAAAATAAAATTGCAAATCAACAGATTTAGAATGATGTATAAACAGGATTAAGAGACCTGGCCACATCTCAGGATTACAACCTATTACTAGTATCTTAATGTTCGAGATATATATATATATATATATATATATATATATATATATATATATATATATATATATATATATACACACGAACATCTCTATATACATTATATATGAGTAAATATATTTCAAATATCAAGATATTTTTACATTCGTGACGCTACTAGACATAATATGTGAATTTCAAACGTAAAACAACGTTTAAAAACCATATTTATATATAATAAATAAATATATAAATATACATATATATATATATATATATATATATATATATATATATATATATATTACACAACTGTATATATACATTTATGTATACATACCAAGCATAAAAACGTTGCCATCTAATGCGAATTTAACTTTAGTTTTGAACTCTTCTTTCCTTACTTCCTTACCGACCCAATTTTCCTCCAGCACATGACCAAGCAATATACTAGTCTCCCCATCTGCGCCTGTCACGGAAAATCTAAATTAAAGTAACCTTTGCATTCGGGAGTTGGGGTAAATTATTCCGGAGGGATATTATTTGATATAAAAGGATATATATATAACCAGTAGCGTGACAGTTGTGTGCAGAACTAAGGTCATATGAATAGTAGTGTAAAAAAAATTTTTTCGAAGGAAAAGTGTTGGGGGAAGATTGGGGGAGAGTATCGTGCTGTTAAAATGAATTTAAGTTAAATCAAAATTTTCGATGACTTTGTGACGGTGCCGAGAGAAGGTTGTGAACTCAAAGGCAGTATGAAAGCAACTGAGTTAATTTATTATAGAACACTCTCCTTTATATACAAAACCTCAAGGCAACAGGAAATTACATGTTCGAGAAACAGACAATGTTACATAGGAGAAACGCAGACTTGTTCATTCTGGTTCTTTTTAGTGCGAGGGAAGAGCGAAGATACAAGCATAATATATACAAAATGAATTATGTACGATCGTGTGACACACGGTTGGTACAACTTCGTTATAAATGATCTCCCGTAGAGATGATTATTATGGATGTTTTAAGAACTTGAAATAATTACGAAGTTATTATTATTATTATTATTATTATTATTATTATTATTATTATTATTATTATTATTATTATATATGTACACGTTCAGTCATATAAATATCAGTAACGTAACGAAATTATGTATACCGAGGGGTTTGGTGTAAAAGCTAATGCCCACCATTCACATATAAAGCACTGTGTTCTATTGTGACGTCATACAAATTCAATGTGGAAAAATCATGCTATGTAGCTTTAGGTTCTAGAAGAGGTTCGGGACATTTATAAGGGAAGAGACGTCAAATTGTATTATCTTATCTTAGTTGATTGGATTTTCTTTTAGTAACAATTCTTATGAAGTGAAAAGAAATAAATTTATCTGTTTCCTATAATATTATGAAAACATAACATTTATTATAAAAATCCATAAACAAGATGCATTTTTAACGGAGTACATATCACGTGACTCGAACCAAAGGGAGGTATATAAGCGGGAGGATAATGCAAAATGACGCATATCTGGTCGGATATCAAAGAAGAATGCGACCTAGCCCTTGGTCACTCTACTCAAATAGGTGCCTATGAAAGACAAGTTCCCCTCGGTTCCTGAATGTGAAACTCCTTATTACCTCGATTACTTCAAATCTCAAAAAATACTAGGTGTTTAAATCTAGTACCATTTTAAAAGTGTTAATGTATATATCAATGGGGTTTTTTACCACTTGGTCTATTACCGTAAGGGTTAGGTCTAGCACAAGGGGAAGAAAAGAGAGAGAGAGAGAGAGAGAGAGAGAGAGAGAGAGAGAGAGAGAGAGAGAGAGAGAGAGAGTATGTGTATGGCTAGGAGGGTGTTCCAGAATCAGTTTCTTGAATAAAGTCACCATAGGGGAAGGGAAGGAGAAGAAGAAGAGGGAGAAGAAGTAAAGAGAGAAAGAGAGGGAGAGAGAGACTTTGAGGAGGAGGGAGTGTAGCTGGGAGGGTGTTCAAGAATTAAGTTCTTGAAAAATGTCACCAGAGAGAGAGAGAGAGAGAGAGAGAGAGAGAGAGAGAGAGAGAGAGAGAGAGAAGGAGTGTGTGTGTGGCTGGGATGGTGTTTCTTAATCAGCTTCTTGAAAAATGTCACCAGAGGGAAGAAGAAGAAGAAGAAGAAGAAGAAGAAGAAGAAGAAGAAGAGAGAGAGAGAGAGAGAGAGAGAGAGAGAGAGAGAGAGAGAGAGAGAGAGAGAGAGAGAGAGAGAGAGAGTGGCTGGGATGGTGTTTCTGAATCAGCTTCTTGAAAAATGTCACCAGAGGGAAGAAGAAGAAGAAGAAGAAGAAGAAGAGAGAGAGAGAGAGAGAGAGAGAGAGAGAGAGAGAGAGAGAGAGAGAGAGAGAGAGAGAGAGTGTGGCTGGGAGGGTGTTCTAGAATCAGTTTCTAGGACAATGGTTCTCAAACATTTTGGTATCGTTACCCTAGGCAGCAGAAGAAGAAGCAGTAATCTATACTGTATACCAAAGAGATATTTTACATATGGACTCAGCAGAGGGAAGATTCTAACTTGCTCTAGTGTGCTTTGTTCCTTGATGAAGATTCACTTTATTTTTCAGGTGGACAAAAAACAGAAAAAAAACATGACTGACCATCTTATAGTATGCTGTGCTCCCTGAAGAAGATTCCTCAGACATGAATAGCAAACATAATAGTATATAAAAATGTTATGCAAAAAGATAACAAAACTAAAAAATTCCGAAAAATATGTACGAACTTAAAATAAAAAAAAGGGAATAACTAGAAAACCCAAGAAATATAAAAAAAAAATTCCAAATATATACTGTATATATATATATATATATATATATATATATATATATATATATATATATATATATATGTATATATATCTATATATATATATATATATATATAATATTTATATATATATATATATATGTATATATATATCTATATATATATATATATATATATATATATATGTATATATATATATATGTATATATATATATCTCTATATATATATATATATATATATATATATATATATATATATATATATATAAACTTGAAAATCCTCCCCACAAAAAATAAAAAGTATAAAGAATCCAAAAATATGCAAAAACTAAAGAATAAGAAAAATACAAACTAAAAAATCCCACAAACCGGAAAAATTATAAGCTTATGTTTTACATCTTATTGAGGTAACATCCCTTCAAATATTGATCCACTGTAAATAACGTAAATTGTTACTGTATTTTATTGAGTGAAAATAGTAGCTGTAAGTCTTAAATATAACTAATATTTGATGTTCACTGCGAAACTGAAGGAATTCATATATATATATATATATATATATATATATATATATATATATATATATATATATATATATATATATATATATACGTATATATATATATATATATATATATATATATATATATATATATATACATATATATATATATATATATATATATATATATAAGTAAATATCATACTGCAAAGCTGCATTTATTTCAAATTAATTTCTTTCCGAATATACATTCAGAAAGAAATTACTTAGAAATAAATCCAACTTTGCAGTATATTTAATTTTATATTTTGTAATTTTTAATTCCCTTTTCTAAGCATTAACTAGGTTTCCTCACGGTTAACTTTTTGGGTCTTTCATTTCCGGAACATTGTGCCGGTCTTTACAGTCCATGTTGCAATTAACTTAACCTGCAATGTTTCTTGTTGGTTCGCAAAAATTACATGAAAGTTCATACTATATTTCGTAATTTGTCTTCTGGATAATGTTCCTCTTTTACAGCACGTTTATTCTAATCATACGTCATAATGTTTTACTTTATAAGAATCTCCCCTATATTATTAAAAACAAGTGTCTAGCTATGTACATAAAGTACATACATACATACATACATATATTATATATATATATATATATATATATATATATATATATATATATATATATATATATATATCTCTCTCTCTCTCTCTCTCTCTCTCTCTCTCTCTCTCTCTCTCTCTCTCTCTCTCTCTCTCTCTCTCTCTCTCTATATATATATATATATATATATATATATATATATATATATATATATATATATATATATATATATATATGTCACACTCCTCTCCCCGTCCCTCGGTAGGTAAGAGAAGGAGTAGTCACAACCTAGTGAGAGGGAGTTGGTGCATATGTATGAATATCTACCTAAATACTTAGCCGTCATTTTTGACGGGTCACGTACACTAGCAATATAAAACTCTATGCCCCAAAAATAAGTCGTGCACATTTAAATGCCAATAAAAACCAGTTATACGCTTCTAACGTAGCCCGAATTCGTCAAGGCGCATATTTATACTTTTCACCTCGTGTAACACTTTTGCCCTTTTCATTTCTCTTTTTTTATTGTCGCAGTGCAGGTCCATTTTAACCCCTGGCCCTTCAAGTTTAATCTGTGAAAAGGAATGTACGAGGATTTGGGGAGTGTCACCCCAATACTTCCGATATCCCAGGGGATGCCTGCGAAAGGTATGGGAAGATGGCAGGGCGCCACAGAAGGGAAATGTCACAGGCCGTGTTTACTCATTTCCAACGTTCAACTCGCTTTTTAATGTGTCAATTATAGAATGGATTACCATTCTATCGTTTTGAGTTAATTCATTGTTTGTCAATTGTTAAGAGCTCCTTTTTTTACTTCGTTATTTCCTACTTTTATCAACAAGAAAATAATGATAGTGAAAGAAACCGTCAAACTATAAATTCCAAAATTATAACCATCGCAATCAAATTTGGGGAAAAATAACAATGTGCTTACAGTCTTATTTTGAAGAAGCATAAATAAAATAGATAATTATCCACATACCTTATTCATAGTTAATATCTGCTAAATTAAATTCTAGCCCCATGTTGGTAAATAATAGCCTGAACGCCCTACCATTACTAAGATGATTGAAATATGTTACAAGCCATGGAATTTTTTTTTCCTTTTTTTTTTTGTAGATGACATCCGGTTTTAGCAGAATCAAATATCTGTTAATCAAAATTCTAAATATTCAACCCATCCGCTTGTTTTCACATGGAACTTAGACAAGGAGCAGCTCACGTGGATGTGAGAATGATGTTGATCCCAACATTAGATGTATAATATATATATATATATATATATATATATATATATATACATGGTATATATATACATATATATATATATATATATATAGATGTATATATAGATGTTTATATATATATATATATATATATATATATATATATATAATATGTATTATCAAACCCCAGATATGAAATGACATCTTTGAGTCCTTTGTCCTGCAGTAAACTAGTAACGACTGCATTGGTTGTATATAATAAACATAAATTTTACGGGATTAGAGCAGAATACTAAAAAATCGATACATAAAAAATTACGATTCTAGTCTATAGTTAGCTGAAGTGAAAAATGACACATTTATGATAACAAAAATGTCAATATAAAATCACAAACAAATAAACAGAGCGAGCCAAAATGATCCTACGACAGAGGGAGATTAAAAGCAAAGGGTAATTAAAACGGTTCTTATGATTTGCAAAGAATGTACAGAGAGCCTGCATTTTTATACACTTCGCATGCCTTTTGAGATGAGGAGGAGAGCGGCTTTGCGAGTGCAGGGACACAAGAAATCCATTAAAGCGATTATCCAAGAATAACATTTTATTTCTAAGTATACCGTACGGAAAACAACTACCGAATATATTAATATTCAACGAAAAGATAAAACAGGGTTTTGCCTTGCCTACTCGATAGAGAGAGAGAGAGAGAGAGAGAGAGAGAGAGAGAGAGAGAGAGAGAGAGAGAGAGAGAGAGAGGAGTTACCGAGTGCTTTGGAAAATTAGCGGGTGAGGAAGGCAGCTACCCAGGGATTTAACAAAATGGATTTAATTTTGACTAAATAACCAATTTGTTTATTCAATAAGACGCAGCAATGGCTATGGTAATTGAATTATTATTATTATTATTATTATTATTATTATTATTATTATTATTATTATTACTTGCTAAGCTACAACCTTAGTTGGAAGAGCAGGACGCTATAAGCCCACAGGCTCCAATAGGGAAAATAGCCCAGTGAGTAAAGGAAACAAGGAAAAATAAAATATTTTTAAAGAACAATAACAACATTAAAATAAATATCTCCTATATAAACTATAGAAGCTTTAACAAAACAAGAGTAGGAGAAATAAGATAGAATAGTGTGCCCGAGTGTACTGTGATGGGCCGAGAGAAGATTGTGACTCAAAGACAGGATGAAAGCAACTGAGTGAGTTTATTATAGAACACTCCTTTATATACAAAAGCTCAAAGCAACAAGAAATTGCATGTTCAAAACAGACACCGTCACCGATGAGAAAAAACAGACATGTTTATTCAGGCTCTTTTTAGTGCGAGAGAAGAGCGAAGATACAAGTATAATATATGCACAAAATGAACTATGTACGATCGTGTGACACACGGTTGGTACATGGCTCCACCCCCCCTAAAAATGACATACTGTACATGTTAAATAGGGCGCCCTGATCTAGAGAGGCAAACTGTAGGCGGGTCATCTGGCAGGAGATAAGCAGGTTTTAGACGATCAATGGAGACCCAGTCTTCTTTGCCACGAATGTTTAGTAGGAATGCTTTCGGACTACGTCGGATCACAAGGAAAGGGCCCGTGTAAGGGGGCGTTAGCGGTGGCTTGCTAGTATCGTTGCGCAGGAAGACGTGCGTTGCAGAGTGCAAGTCTGTCGGTATGTGATGCTTCGCTGGGGGCTTGTAAGTCTGGCGGCATGGAGTAAATTTTCCCATGACATGACATATGAGCTGGAGATCGTCGGAGGAGGTTGTAGAAGGAAAAAATTCGGCAGGGACGACCAACGGGTCGCCATACACCATTTCAGCTGCCGAGACGTCGAGGGCGTCTTTAGGAGTGGTCCTTAGTCCCAGGAGGACCTAGGGAAGCTGAGTAAACCAATTGGAATCTTTGCAGCGGGACATCAAAGCTGCTTTGAGGGTGCGATGAAAACGTTCAACCATTCCATTGGCAGCGGGGTTGTATGCCTTTGTCTGATGTAGGGTGATGCCCAGGAGATTTGCTAATGAAGTCCACAATTGAGAGGTGAAAGTGGTACCCCTGTCAGAAGTAATATGCTCAGGGATACCAAATCTTGCAATCCATCCAGAGAGTAAGGCAGATGTACATGAGGCGGACGTTGCAGTTTCCATGGGAATGGCTTCAGGCCAACGAGTGGAGCGGTCGATGACGGTAAACAGGTAACGATGTCCTTGTGATGTGGGTAGGGGGCCTACAACGTCGACGTGAATGTGTGCGAAACGACTCTGAGGTTGAGGAAAAGGGGCCCATTCCTGAATCCGTGAGTCGATGTACTTTGGAAGTTTGGCAAGAAGTACAGGCGTGGACCCAATCCTTCTCATCCTTAGAAATGCCGTGCCAAATGAACTTCTTCAGCAGCTGTGCAGTAGAACGGCACGAGGGATGTGAAAGGCCGTGAATGAAATCAAACACCTGCCGGCGCATGGGAGCAGGAATCCAAGGTTGCAGCCTACCAGTACTGACGTCACAGAGTCTTCGAGGGCGAAGTCTTCCCAACGGAGGGACGTGCAAGATGTCGTACATGCTTGATACCCTGGATCCTGTCGTTGGGCTTCAGCCAGGGCGTTGTAATCCAATCCCAGTTGAACGGCAGCCAACGTGTTTCTTGACAAGGCATCGGCAACAGGATTCATATTCCCAGGGACGTATTGAAAGGTGCAATTGTATTCAGCCATGGCGGAGAGATGTCGGCGTTGACGGGCGGACCAGGCGTCAGACTGTCGAGTGAAGGCATGCACCAGAGGCATGGGGTCTGTGCGAATGACGAAGGGCGTACCTTCTAAGAAATGGCGAAAGTGACGGACAGCCAAGTGCACAGCTAGCAATTTGCGACCGAAGGTAGAATAACCCGATTCTGCTTTGGATAGTTTTCTGCAGAAGAAGGCCAATGGGCGGGGCGAGCCGTTGACCACTTGCTCGAGTACTGCACCAATAGCGACATCACTGGCATCGGTGGAGAGAAGGAGAGGGGCATGTGGGATAGGAAAAGTGAGAACTACAGCGGTTGATAGGGCCTTCTTTGCATTGCAGAAGGCTGCTTCTTGAAGGGGACCCCACTTCAGGTCCTTTGGCTTGCCCTTGAGGTCACTCCGGGGTCACCAATGTGACGGGCCGAGAGAAGGTTGTGACTCAAAGACAGGATGAAAGCAACTGAGTGAGTTTATTATGTGGATTATAGCCAACAGTTCTCATTGGCACGGGCCATTCCCTTGGTCAGCCCGTAAGTTTATTATAGAACACTCTCCTTTATATACAAAATCTCAAAGCAACAAGAAATTTCATGTTCAAAACAGACACCGTTACCGATTAGAAAAACAGACATGTTTATTCAGGCTCTTTTTAGTGCGAGGGAAGAGCGAAGATACAAGCATAATATATACACAAAATGAACTATGTACGATCGTGTGACACACGGTTGGTACAGTATCCTCAAGCAAGAGAACTCTAACAACATTGAATGGAAAATGTGTCAGATTCTTCTGTTATATTAAATTATAAAGGGTATCATAAAAATAATGTTTACTTTAAAAGTATATACTGATATTAACACATTAAAAAAAAACAGAAAGTTAAATGTATGCTTTATACATTGGAATATAAGTATTACTCATTGCACCTTCAACTACTTTGTAGCATATAATGAAATTCTAAGTTTCTAATACTATATTTAATGCCATACTACGAGTCTATAAAATGTATAAGTGAAATTATTTCATCTGCCTTTTATATGGATGTCTGGTGTAAGTTTCATAACCATATATGCAACACTTTTAAGCGAAGAGTCAAAGAAATTTCAATTAAAGTACTATTAATTATGATGGTTACGTCATTCATAAATGTGTTTTGCCTTCGTAATTTTCATCAACTCATACCATATACACATGATCTCAGGATATATATCATAAAAAGTGTATTACACAGACCTTTGAATATCAACAAAAACCATTCGTTTTAATCACCAATAGGAGTAACGTACACAGAAAATATTAAACTAAAAAAAAAAAAAACCTCACGTACGGGAGATAAGAATTCTGCCATAAAATTCAATTTATGCTATTTACGAATGATGAACTGCCACGAAATTCTTGTCCTTCATAAATTCCCATGAAAGTTGCCCAAAAAATCAGAGGCACATACATGCGTTCATAATTTAAGCAGCGTCCTATGAAAGAGTATTTTCTCAGGCAGGCAATCAGAGCTGATGTCTTATAATGACCCTCGTAAGCCTCTGAAAACAAATAGGCTGCCAGAGGTATAGACAAACATTATTCGAAGTGAGGGATGATTTGGGGAAGGGGGTTTATACGAGGCTGCTCTTGGACCACTATTGGCTCTAAGGTGATGTTACTAAAGAGATACGTAGTTCAAGCAATGCAGGAGGGATCGGGTACAGTTGGACACAGGCATTTCTGGCACACCTCTCTAAGGAAATGTATGGTGTCACATCCTTACTGCACTGAGAGTTCATGTGTGTAGCCCCGCCCACCACCTTTACCATCTCTCCCTAAACCATCTGTTTGGTAACTCAGCCCAGTAAGGGTGTGACAGGGTACCCTTTCTCACAGCGAGGTTTGCTAGGAATTCCTGTCAGTCTCTAGGCCATTTTCTTGCTTGATAGGGCAATGTCACTGTCCCTTGCCTATGCTATTCATGAGCGAACTTTAGGTCCTTTAATTATACATATACTAGT
This sequence comes from Palaemon carinicauda, assembly GCF_036898095.1. Lineage (NCBI taxonomy): Eukaryota > Metazoa > Arthropoda > Malacostraca > Decapoda > Palaemonidae > Palaemon > Palaemon carinicauda. The sequence continues at coordinate 24,368,191 of NC_090764.1, forward strand.
AACATTATAGACAGCTACCATGTTGATAAATACTATTCACTTTTATTTTCGCGTTCACTTTTAGTTGGGACTCTTGAACAAATTTCATACAAACTGAAATAGAAATCATCAGGTCTCCAGGTAAAGCAAATTTAGGATGAAATGGCGGTAAGTATTGGTCACGCATCATCATATGAGCAAAACGAAAAAACAAATCGGAAGAAATTCACCCACTCCTTCGACTCAACTCAATTTTCGGCATTCCTATACAAGAACAATTCACATTTCTAACACTATTACCCAAATAATCTCAGAAAGACAAAGGCAAAAAGGTCCATTTGAAGGCAGAAGAGTTTTAAAATATCAGACAGATTTAAAATAGCTAAATTCAACATTACCAGGTACTGCTGAGTCCGCTGTAACACAAGTCTCCTGCAAAAATCTGTTTAATTATATTGTAAATTTATACCGAATATCTGATCTTAACTCCATGCTCCATTCCTTTCATTCTTTGCTTATATCATAATTGGTGAGGGAAAATAAAATTAATATAAATATGAAATATAATATAACACTTCCATTGGTTCACAATGTTAAGCTATTTGTGAGCCAATAAGTTTTGATTCCTTTGTCGATATATTAGGAGATATACTTGCGTTTCATTGGTTGTATGTCAAGTTATTTGCTTTGCTTTACATTATATTTCAATCGATATTTAGAAGATTTATGAAAAAAAAAAAAAAATCTTGGATTCTGTTCCCTCATATACAGGTGTCTCTAAAGAAACATTCAACTTCACACCTAAAAAAAAAAAAAAAAAAAAAAAAAAAAAAAAAAAAAAAAAAAAACTTTAGCAATTAAACGAAACAAAGCAAAATTCAGGCATGTACTTGAATGAAGGAGTAAAACTAAAACAAAAACACAGCTGGACAAAGAAAGAAACAACATTCCCCCTTCTTATGTTTCCACAACTTAATTGAACTTTGCGAGAGAAAAGACAAAGACTTTTAATGCCACATATCGAAACTATTAATGAAAACCGGAATGAATTAATTGATACCATAAAATACCAAACAAAAATGAATTGTAAATTAAAAATAAACTGACATCCATTATCCGAAAGCGTGCAAGAATCCAGGATGGTCTGAATACAAGAAATATAATGATATTCATCAAGACAGATCTAATGATTTTATGCTCATTAAATATCAACTTGACTAATGCAATGTCTCTAAAAATGTATCATTACAGCTCCATACTTGAAGGAGTTCATTGCAACTCGAACGTTTTTAAATACTACAAAGGCTCTCCAGTTGAACAGACTTGCATAAGACTCATTTCATAGCTAGGTTTTTATCTTGATTGTTTTCCTCTGCTATTTTTCTTATGCAGTCTATTTAATTCTTGTATATCATTTTTGCTTCGTACCACACTACCATGCTTATGAGAGGTTTTAGTCTTGTAGCATTATGCTTTTCTTACTGAGGTTCCATTTTGATGATGAAGATGACAGTGGAAGTGATTTTTTCATTGAGGTATTTAACAAAAAATCTTACGGATGAGGGTAGAATGAAAGAAGGTAATCAAAGAACAGATAATCATAGGAAGGATGTGTTATCAATAAAGGCAGTACGAAGTAAAAGAATATTTTAAAAAGAAGAGTTAATGATAGTCAAAATCAATATCCAAAACAATTGGTGACCCAACTCTACTTTATTGAGTAGAAAGGAGCTATAGCTAATTGTGAATATAAAAAAAATGAAGCTGTTAAGATGAAACATTCATAAAATAAAACTAGGTTTAAGATATGGAAATGCCTAGTGGTTTGATTAAGAGAGTAAATATAATTGGGACGTGCTGGCAGGAATTACTGAAAACGTAATGTGCTAAGAGTTTTCGACTCCAGAAATCAAGAGAAAAAATTCCTGTCAAACAAAAGTAGGTTAAGGGTCGAAGATATATCTAGGTCATAGAGAAAATGAAAAATACAATAGGACTACCACTGACCACAGTATAAAAAAAAAATAGATAAAAGAACCAATCAATCAAAATCCTGGGACCAGTTCTTACTTTAGTGACATTATTTGCTAACGTAATACCAAACGTTTCTGAAACTACAAAACATCAATGAAAACAAGAATCTATGTCTTTTTATTACAATATGTTCGCATAACACGGTAGTTATCCCAGTATACCTAAAACTTTCATGGTGAAATTCTTAGTTCTACTCTCAAAAGCATAGGCTACTCCTAGAGAGGATTCAAAATGTACCGGAAGCCTGGCGCAGACTTGCATTGAAACATCATACCTGTGGTCAACATACTCTTATTAAATATATTATATTTTGCCAACACGAATACAAACACCATAAAGAATAACAATATAAATATGTTCTAGATTAAGAAAGAAAATGGATCTAAGAAATTGATAAAAACAGTAAAAATCTCAAATATTGACCTCGTCCTTAAATTGAATTGAAAATTTCATATGTCGAATTGCTGGACATCTAGTTCGATCAAAACAAAGAATTCTTTTGAAACGTTGGATACAAAGCCATCGAAGAAATGAATCTCCCAGTGAATATAGACCCGAAGATGCCGAATTCACACGTGAGTCGTTCCTTTTCAGGGTTTAAATCAAATATTCAGCTGCGTTTGAAATGTCTCAGGAAATATGCTGCCAGGTATGAGCTCAGATTCTCACTTATTACGAACCAAGTCAGGTTAACAAAGGCCTTTGTAATATGTCTCATAAATAAGAGTGAAAGACTTCTGGAAGTATTTGATCTCTTGATGGAGAGAGAGAGAGAGAGAGAGAGAGAGAGAGAGAGAGAGAGAGAGAGAGAGAGAGAGAGAGAGAGAGAGAGAGAGAGATATTAGAGGTGTGTGAACAAATGTACAAATATTTCTCTTTCACAAAAGTAATTTATGGCAAAACTATAAATACCCCAAACAACCTATCATTTGGCATTTTTCACATCATTCAAGGCTTTGCGAATGTGATACTAGCCGACTTCAAAAATAAGACTTGACTGCCATACAAGTAGATTTCCCGTCACAAATTTTTCTTGGTTGATCCTCTACTTTTAGACCGAGTATAAAAAAACACCAAGTCTATATGCAAGATGAAGGATGGAAAACACCTGATTAATTTGGAAATTTAGCATTAGATATAAGAGAGGGAGCAAAATAAGAGAAGTTCCTCATGAAATATGCGAAATCAGAGGGACATGAGGACTTTTAATTTAGTTTAGAATATGAAGAGAGTCCGTCAATGTAAGTGAAGCAGGGATTTAACTTAAAAATGAGAGAAAAGGGGAAAATCTATTGAATAAATACGTGAATTAGGATTAAAATGTAGAAAAGGGCAAAGATATCACTTAGACGTAGTGAAAATTTAAGCAAAAAGGAAAATAGAGATCTGAGTATTAGGTTCAAGGGTTATGTAACAAGGACATTTAACAAAAGTCTGATGTAGTGTTGTAGAATTGGTTGGGTGTTGCAGAGAAGGCATCCCAAGGACCAGAGTGATTATAAGATAATTTGAATGGAACACTAGGTTTAACAGCATTGGCATACTAATGATCAATATGCTGTGTTATGAAAGCATTTTGCAGAGGATTTTCGGCAATTAAAGAATGAATGTTTCAGCAACATCCACCATTTTTCGATTGGGTCAGTTGTTATCGGGGCTAATGACTAGAATGAATGTGCATGCATGCGTGCATGTAATTGCAAAACTTAAGAGATGGTTATGTATAGGCATAGAGATGAATGATTCAGTTAGTGTGAAGAATAAACGGAAGAATACCACAAAACAGAGCGAAAAGTGAAGAAAAAAAATAGGAAATAATCTTGATTGGAAGTGAATAAATGAAAAGATTAATGAAATGTGGAGGATAAGGAGACGCAAAGGTGGAACACTGAATTTCAAAAGGATAGTCTAAGAATGTATGGAGGGAAAATAGGAGGGTGAAGAAATGAAGAAGTTGAGGAATTAATGTTATTGTGAAAGACTTGCTGTGTTAACATGGTGAATGTGTGATTAGGTAACTAACCAGAGTGTGTAAGTCCTGTAATGATAATAGAAAGATTCTGAAAATCCACGCAAAGAAAGAACTAGCAAATGTATCATACATATGATTTAATCTCACCATTAGAAAAAAAAATAGTCCAAATATATACGTTAATTGTTCTGTTCCCCTCCCATAAAACAATCATATTATCCTAAGCAAAATTTCTATCACAAGAAATAACGTCATCTTTATATAAAGATCCAGAAACTGAAACTGTATCATGCCCGATCTCTTCCATTGTAGAATAAGTAAGAAGAAGATACAGAATGTTCGTCAAGATATGACCTACCATTTACAACTCATTCAGCGCCGGCGGTCTTTGATCGTCATCAATGATATATGACTCATAAGGCTCTGGATAAATGATTTTCCTTTCCCTTCTTAATCCCTTCTCCTCTTCGCTTTCTTTTCAGAAAGTAAACAAGGAGAGAGATGAAAACCTCGTGATCTCCCAATAGGCGTCTCTTTCATTTCTTGAATTTATGAAAGACCTTTGAGGCAGATTCGGTAACGTCATCTATGCCAAAGTCTATTAACCACTATTTTCCTTATTTCTTTTTTGGTTCTTATATTAATTCCTGCTAGCTGTTTACATGATAGACTGCGAAGAAACATCAACTGCTGCGAAGAAACATCAACTGCTATGAAGAACAAGGAAAATGACTAAAATAACCATCCTCATCGGATATATATTGCCATCTTCAATAAAATCTATTCTAATACAGAGATTCCATTAAACAATTCAATATCTTGGACTAAGAAAAGAGTATGCTACAAGAGCATACCCATTTATAAGGCAAAAACGGCAAAAGAAGCAATCTGACAGTACAATATATCTGATTTCCAAGTTAAAGGCAAACCAGCATGTTACTTTAAGGTGCCATGCATATTTCACTTAACCCTTGTTACCTTCCTAAGCAACTGTTTACCGGTAATTTGGAGCAGTATATTAATTACTACAGAAATAGTTTTGAAAAATAACACACGTAATTACAAGGGTCTACTTCTCGTGCTTTGTGTTTCTCTACTTTCTTTTCTGATCCTTATATTCCAGTAAGTTTACTCAAAACTCAATTAACTTAAATCACTGGATAGCAAGTGCTGAGAGTTGGAGAGGATATACATTATTCGGAAAAACACATTACGAACTACTTAACCCCAAGTACAGATTTGCGTGCTTACGATTTTTAACTACTTTCCTCCTATATCATTGTGTGATTACTATTGATTATTCAGTTACTCTAATATAAATAAAAACATTTCCTGCTTAGATTCTTTCTCCCTTCCTCTTAAAATAATAAATATATTTATAAATGCACAGGCTTGTATGCATGTATACGTACATACGTACGTGTTATTCACGATTACATTAATCTCAATTAAAATAGAAAAATAATGTTGTTATTGACAAAAAACTGTATGTGATAGTGAGCGTCGTCAGGTATTTTCTCGGGGGCGACGGGTTGCTAAGGAAACAAATTATTTACTGTTAATTATTCATATATATTGTATGTATATATATATATATTTATATATACTGTATATATATATATATATATATATATATATATATATATATATATATGTATATATATATTTATGCATATATGCATATATAAATTTATTTATATATATATACATATATATATACATATAAATATATATATATATATATATATATATATATATATATATATATATATATTTATATGTATATATATGCATATATGCATATCTATCTATCTACCTCTATATATATATATATATATATATATATATATATATATATGCATATATTTCGACACACACCCATATATATATATATATATATATATATATATATATATATATATATATACATATACATGATTATATATATATACATATATATATATATATATATATATATATATATATATATATATATATATATATATATATATATATATGCATATATTTCGATACACACACCCATACATATATATATATATATATATATATATATATATATATATATATATGTGTGTGTGTGTGTGTGTGTGTGTGCACAGCTATATATGAAAAAAAAATCTGTCTTTAAACGAAACGTGACTGAAGCAGTTCAAAGCGTCCCAATACCTTTGCTCCCTGGTGCGTTTTATTTTCCTTTTCGTAAAGATAAATGACAAAAATTCACATTTGAGCGAATCTTTTCAAGCCAGCCAAAAGATTTTCTGGAGCATGACGTAGAAAACTATAATTCTGAAAATAGTGGAAGATATTTTGAGTGGCACTACACCGGCTTGTTATCTAAGCATGAGAATGTGAAAGAGCTATTCTAAAATGCTTAACTTTGTAAACATGACGAACTCTACTCTTAATGTGGATTATTTTTAGACAATTTTTTTTTTCTCTATTGAATTTATTCTAAGATTAATTCTAATATTTACTATAGCTAAAGTCCTTTCTTATGACCGTTCCCCTTCATCATGCTTGTTTAAATCATGGAATATACCCTATTTTTTTTTTCTCTAGGTTCATAAAAATAAAAATAGTTACACTACACTCTACTTGAACTTTATTCGTTTTCAATATTACTTCCGATACAACTGCTCAGATTTCCATGCATTCTAAAACTAAAAAGAATAGCTATTCTGTGAAGATCTTTCCAAAGAAGAGCTAGGTTGATGGAGTGGAAGATGTGATGTAAAAGATAAAATTTTTCATCTTTAGTTAGGAAGTAACGGAAAGCAAAAGGCAAAATGGGGGTGAAAGGCCTTGTATTAAAAAAAAAAAATAAAAAATAAAAAAATAAAAAAATAAATAAATAAATAATTTGAATTGAATAAAAAATATTAAACTTTGCATGGATTCTCGCATATGTTCATGCCGGGTTCCGTATATAGGTGAATAAAGTAGTGATCGATAAATTGTGCTCTTTCTGGCTAAAGGTAGGTGTGTGTGTGTGTATGTGCGTGTGTGTGTATGTGCCTTCCCATGCTTCTTTTGCAATCTCTAGGGATCCATTCTGTTATTCTTGGGTCCATCTATTATCTGTCATTCTCATTAAATGTCCTGCCATGTTCGTTTCTTTTTCTTATTTGTTGTTAGAATCTCCCTTACTTTATTTTGCTTTCGTATCCATGTTGTTTTTTTCTCTCTCAATGTCATTCCCATCATTATTCTTTCCATAGCACTTTGAGTTGTAACTAGCTTATGTTCAAATGCTTTAGTAAAGCTCCATGTTTCTGATGCATAGGTTAATACTATAAGGACCACCTCATTACATACTTTTCTATGAAGAGAAAATAGCATTTTACATTTCATAATCTCATTTTGTTTACCAAATGCTCTCCATCCCATGCTTATCCTTCATTTGATTTCGGTCTCGTGTCCTGGGGAAACACTTACTGTTTTTCTTAAGTACGTATATTCATTAAAAATCTCTAGAGGTTCGTCCATAATCCCTATTTGTTGTCTATTTGCATTTACATTAAACATTATCTTAATTTTACTCAAATTCATTTTCTGTCCTACATTTCTGCTTTCTCTATTCAAATCTTCTATCATCTTTTGTAATTCCTTTCATGATTCACTTAACACAACTGCAGTATGTCATCTACAAATCTTAAGTTAAGGTATTCCCCATTAATATTAATTCCTACATTTTCCCAATTTAAATTCCTAAAAAAGGTTCTAACCATGTTGGTAATACTTTAGGAGAGATGGGGTCTCCCTATCTAACTCCTTTCTCAACCGGAATTTTCTCATTATCTCTATGTAGTTTTACGAATGTTGTACTCCCAGTATAGATATTCTCAAGTACTCTAAAATACGATTAATCAATTCCTTGCCCATTATTGAGTGGGGATACATTAACATGGTAAAAGGGTTTGTGTATCGCCATAATCAGTAAAGCAGTACAAGTCAGTCACCCATTTTAGGTTGGTTTTCAGAACGATCCGACAAAAATCTTCTACTATCACCAATCCGCACTAACTAGCGTGGGGATGAATATGGCCAAACCCTAGAGATGAATAGACACATGTCTAAGGCTTTTGTCCAGCAGTAGCCTAAAAACGGCAGCATTTGTTGTTGTTGTTGTATAATTATGTATATATATATATATATATATATATATATATATATATATATATATATATATATATATATATATATGAATGTGTTGATATAATATGACAGCATTACACATTAATTCAACAGTTCTAAATTATAAAACAATCCACTAAATATTTTGGTGAATACTACAATCCCGATCACCCTGTAATGCGACAGCGCAAGGTATTTATCTGACTTGTATAATGGAAAGATAACTATACAAGTGATTCAAATATATAATGTCCAAATGCCAAATCCAATAACATTCTTATACGAACAGGCGTACATGTGGCGTACCAGGGAGGCGGCTGTTGAAGACCAGCTGTTCTGAATTGGGTCTCGTGATGGTCTCATCAAGTTTGAACACTTTTAGTTCCCTTCTGCTGTTTTGGAAAGTTCACGTTGTTTGCTTATTAATGGTAGTAGTTTCCAGATTTAATTAAAAAGGAAATGACTAAACTATGGGGCTGTTTTATTTCCCATCTAATCGCGAATCTCGATATGAAATGCTTTGGTTGGGAAATTCTATATCTTTATTAAGGTTCAAAATATAATGCCATGATGTAACTTGCTGACCTTGAAAGTGTAATATTTTTTTTCAAATAATACTCCGTTTGCGGTTTTTCTAGAGACTGTACTACTATAATCTCAGATCAGTTGATTAAATTTTACCAAAAATACAATATACAACAATAAACTGAACCATGTCATAACGCAATTTATAAAGTAACAAATATCATTTTCTATCCGTTGGTAAGATCATCCGCTAGGCATCAAGAGTAAAAGACGAAAAGACATCTTGTCTATCGCCTTGAACCCAATCCGTCACCCTGCTACCAGTGACTTAATCGAGATTTAGGGGGTCATTTCCTCCACACCTAAAAGTAGGCCTTTTGCGTCAATAGGCGTAGGAGGAGATGATGATGATGGTGATAATGAGGATGATCCACTGGTAAAATTAATGTTTCAGTAAAGATGATTATAGCCTGCAATCTTATTTTCTGCTGGGTCTGAGGATATGTTTACACTAAATTTGAGGATAGCCATCAACATAATAATCAATTAGTCTGCCTTTCATCAATCTAAACTGGAATCCCTGAATATTCACCAAGCAATTTCTACCGAGGAAATAAAACTAGAGTGTTTTAAAAGTACTCTGAACCTCAATTTTAAGGATTAATTAGTTTTTCTTAATCGAAACATACTTAGCACTCCTGGTTTCCTTTTTCCAAAGTACCATTAACTGAAATAAGTAAAATCTCTTTTAAGAGAAATTGGCAATTCAAATAGCCAAAGTTTCTTGTAACTCAAAAAGAGCAGCCAGATACGCTTCAGACACTTGATTGCGTCCCTTTGCATTAAATAATACTCGTAGGTTTCCAAAAGTGATTGTTCATGAGGGGGATAAGAAGATGGCCAAGTCAATATATATATATAAAAAAATATTCTGGTCACAAGTGCATTGGAAAAACAACATGACAGCAGTATATCTTGAGACGTATTCGACAACAGATGATCCGGTTAAACTGATCTCATGAGAACACTCGGTTATATACCACAGGTACCTATCTATGCACCTACACTCATCACAAGATCGAGAATCAATGTCCTACAACTCTTACAAAAGCGTTACTCTCCAATTGTATAAATTTAGTGTAATTTCATTTGACTGTTCAATGCAGGGAGCCAATTTGCATGGATAATGTAGCAGCTTCCTAAGAAATATTATATATGCAAACAAAATGAGGATTTAATACAGTTTCATCACTATACTTTGATCTTTAGCCTTTGACAACAAACAGACACTTCGTTATATCATATATATATATATATATATATATATATATATATATATATATATATATATATATATATATATATGTATACTAGAACACCGTGGAAACTGGGTCAATAAAAGAAAGAGTACAAACATAAAGGCTAACTGTTTTAGTATTAAAGGAAGTATAAACCTTAATCAATTTAGTGGAGATCAGAAACTTGCTGCATGAAATTTACATTAATAATATGTGTGTAGAATTCGACATCTGCAGCAATAGGAGTCTTATTCATTTGAATGATTTGGCAATAGCAACTGTATTAATATTATATCTAATTCTGATAATTATACAAGCGAGGGAAAGATTTCGAATAGCAAATGTATGTCCGAAATATTGAATTGTAAATACTGTACTGAATCATTATTTCCTCGAACACAAGTCTAATTCAATTATATGGCTCAAGTGTGATGTAAATTCAGGTTTTATCTTTTGCGTAGCATTTACTCAATCTTGTATATTATCTAAACATCTCAATATACTTTTTTTTTTTTTCAAGCACTCCTTTTTAAATACTGCGAAAATAACACGCGTTCAATGAAGATATACAAAACACCCCAATATAGAGTGTTTTCCAGAGATAATTCTAATAAAATCAAATCTGAAACTCTTGAAAGATAACAAGATAACTAAGAGGTATTTCACGGTGTAAACTCGATTGAAAAAGCTTTAAAATAAATGCGAAGCTTTCCACAAAAAGGTAATGCAAGAGATATAAAAGCGGTAATTATATCAGGCACGATAAATAGCCCAAGAGCCTTTCGGAATTATCATAAAATGAGCTAAATCCACTCAAGCAATTTTCTTTGAATTGAAGAATTGATTGTTATGGAATTTGTCTATACCCAGATATTTTGGTCCGGCAAATTTTCAGAAGCCTAATTCCATAGATTTCTTTGTCATAGTTTTCCAATACCCAGATTCGATCAGTTATCATGTTATGTTTCTACACAGGTAACTGGTTTTATATCGACAACCTGACAGTGACCTTGACCTTTCACCATGGGAAACTCACTGTCCATAATTCATTAAACTAATGATACTTTAGACCAGGATCTAAATACCACTCTTTATACATATAGCTTTTATTAAGCACTGAATTCCTTGTGTGCAAGTCCAATGCACTACTAAGGAAGCTTCAAAATATGCAAAACTGGGTGGCTAGACTGATAAAAGGCATTAAATTTCGGGAGAGAATAACTCCTGCACTAATCGATCTACATTGGTTACCTATTAAGGCTAGAATTGAATTTAAGATTTGCTTGTTGACTCACAAGTGATAAGCCTAAATATCTTAGTGATTGTTTGGTCCCCTTCCCTCAAGCTACTAGCGCTGCTGTAAGAGTTAGACATGATGATGACCCATATAGACTATCCGAAATTAGTGTGAATCATGCAATAGAAGGAAGAACTTTTTGTTATGCTGCACCGAGACTCTTCAAGGACCTTCCACTTGATGTCAATAGCAAAAATGTGGCAGCTTTCAAGAAAAACCTGAAGACTTATCTGTTTGGAAAGTTTTATAATGGTGATCTGGAAACTATTAAGCCTGAAGACAAATGCTAGTGAATAACTGAAAAGATACAGAGGAAAACATAAACTGGAAAGAAATTATTTTCATACATCAAGGCCCGCCTGAACAGACTTAGTGTCTGATGGAGGGCGAGACATAAACCCCTAAAAGTAAAAGTAAAAGTAAGTACTCTTATAACTGGAAAGATACAAACCACCGACGTTTCCATTGGTGTCCCCAATTAGCAAATAAAGATAGATGCAAAGGCCATAAAGACGAAGCACATTAGGCGAATTAGGGATATACATTTGTGTAATTTTTTTCTTTATGATAATCTCTCATTGTCTACTACTTTTTAAATCTCACATGCGCAGAGGAAGGATCACATACTAACTATGTAGGTAGTAGGTTGGCTTACACATACATAAAATAATCTGGCCTATTCTTTAGAGATTCTCCTCTGCCATCACACACCTGGCAACACTGGGATTACCAAACTACTGCACTGTAATTGTTCAGTATCCACATTCCTCTTGGTAAGGGTGGAAGAGACTCATTAGCTACGCTAACCAGCTCTTCTAGGAGAAGGACACTCCAAAATCAAACCATTGTTCTCTAGTCTTGGGTAGTGCCAAAGCCTCTATACCATGGTCTTCCATTATCTTGGGTTAGATTTCTCTTGCTCGAGAGTACACTCGGGCACACTATCCTATCTTGATTCTCTTTCTCTTGTTTTGTTCAAGTTTTTATAGTTTATATAGGAAATATTTATCATAATGTTACCGTTCTTGAAATATTTTATTTTTCCTTTTTTCTTTCCCTACTGGGCTATTTTCCCTGTTGGAACCCATGTGCTTATAGCATCCTGCTTTTCTAATTAGGGTTGTAGCTTAGCAAGTAGTAGCAGCAGTAGTAATAATAATAATAATAATAATAATAATAATAATAATAATAATAATAATAGGATCATCACCCAAGAAACAGGGGGGCACTATAGCAGTTACCAGCCTTATCACGTAACGACGCCATCTCCTTTTAGCTCCCAAATGTCAATTTTGTGTTCGTGCGAACTTTCTAGGGGGTTAATTGAAGTCATCTCTTTAGACGATAAAAATCCAGATGCAGTAGCACTTAGGTAATTGATAATAGCTCTTCCTAATGGAGACGAGCTGGAAAAGCCATCACGCTCAACGATACAAGGCAACTTTTCATGTTTTGCTGAACCAGATGAAGATTAGCCTTTTGGAAGTTGGGATTACATTGCTATTTCTGTAAGTTTTGTTCTTTTGTTGGCGATTACAACTCTCGTCTCTTCGTTCTATCTTGGGTATAACGTCTCTCTCTCTCTCTCTCTCTCTCTCTCTCTCTCTCTCTCTCTCTGTAATTCCATGCTACAAATTTCATTACTAGTTACCAGTTGGTTCTTCAATCTTCGTATTTAATTTTCCAAAGAGATAATTTCAAAGAGTTTGTAACATTACTGTATAATGGGGGGGGGGGGGGGGATATTGTTGCACTTTTCCTCACTGCAAAAAAATCATTTATTGGCTGAATAAGAAATCTGTTGTTTTAAAAGTTTGTCTAAAATTACATCTGCAACATCACGCATTTGTGACAGAGCCCCATTATAACTAGATAAATAGCGTAGTTTTTTATTGTTTAATTCCCAAAATAATCGTATTTAATTACTTATACCCAAATAAGGGGATTCCACCGAAAACTAACGCAATATTCACTGCCATACCCAAACTTTTACAGGAGAATCGTGCATGAGTCCTCTTGCAATAAAACTTCCAATAGGTCTACCAGCTGAGTCATCAGCAGCCATTGCCGACCCACCCTGGTCCTAGCTTGGATGGAGAGGGGGCTTAGGCGCTGATGATATGCAATATGGTCAGTGTCTAGGGCACCGTCCTGCTTGCTAGGGCAATGTCACTGTCCCTTGGCTCTGCCTGAGCGGCCTTTAAAATTAGTTGATTCATGCACCGACACTCAAGACTGGCTCAACAGCACGTCGAATATCCATCTTTCATGCTTATATATATATATATATATATATATATATATATATATATATATATATATATATATATATACACACACACACACACACACACACACATATATATATACATATATATATATATATATATATATATATATATATATGTATCAACCATTACTAGGTCTTCCATACTCCTATATTATTACCGTCCAGTTTTTCAACGCGAGTGAAACACTCAACAGTTCTTTCACCTGAGCTAACCTTTATACCACATATAGTACCTCGATTTTTTTTTTACTTAAACAAGACTTCTGGGGATAATATATTCTTCGGGAATTTCGCTCGTAAGCTGTAACAATCGAGTCCTGTAATTCTCACAAAACAATAACCATTCAGTTCTTATCTGGTCAGGATTTTAAGTTAAATTCAATTTGCTTTCACGTGAGTAGATGTTTTGCTAAGGCCACAAAGCATTACAATGCTTGGCACGTGAAAGTCACAGTGGTGCATCTGTATGAAACCGCCAAGAGGCCTCATTTGCAAGTGCTATTATTGGCTTTATTAAGTATACAAGCGCTTATTATAAACAATAGATGTTCGAGTTAACAACCTTATTGATGCAACCACCGAAGGTCACTGAACCATTTGTGATTTGAAGGCCACTTCTTTTGCGTGTATAGATATACCTAAGATCTGCTTCGAAGCATATTTTTCTTTCATGGATCAAGAATTGAAAGACGTTTTAATAGAGAGAGAGAGAGAGAGAGAGAGAGAGAGAGAGAGAGAGAGAGAGAGAGTTGTTATATGTTTTTAAATGAAAATATAGTGACTAAATATATTTTTCATAATTATGAGAGCAAATGTAAACCTTATTTGGAAGTTCTAATCTATGTACCAAAAAATTTACATTTTCTTAGATACTACCACAAGCCCTATCTTACGTTCTTCTAAAAACTAGGCTGATTTAATAATCTACCAGATATACAATAAAAGTTACAAGTTGTGGCATTTGGTACTATATATTTTAATTCTAATAAATTTTCTATTTCAGAATCTATTGTGACATCTGCTGTATATCTACTTTCGGACACCAGATGAATTCAATCAAATTATTAAAATCATAGCCATTATATTGAGAAGAGTAATGCCTAGAAGGAATGTAGGGGATAATTCCCCCCCCCCCCCCACAGAGAAGTCAATCGAAACAAAGATTAATTGAAATTATGTTGTCTTATCTAATACCAAATAGCACAGGTCCCATAAATTAAATAGAGCCGATATCATGACATCCTATTTTAAGGGGAGAGGAAATCGCTACATTATTTATTGATTCAGCAAAATTTTGGCAAAGTCTGCAGAGAAGTAAACAAAGTAATATACGTTTTCTTTCAATATATTTGTTTCCCATAACTCTCATTACCTATGTGATTCATTAGGTTATGCACCACCTGCCTGACGATCTGCTAGGCTAGGGTTTGAGACCCATCCCAAGATGGACATTTTCTTGTAGTGTCTGTAACCTCGCCCTCCTCTTGAGCTAAGGAAGGAGGGTTTTGGGGAGCTTATAAGTCAACCTATTGAGTCATCAGCAGCCATTGCCTGGCCCTCCCTGGCTGTAGCTTGTGAGAGAGTGGGACTTAGGTGTTGATCATATATACAGTATATACGGGTCAGTTTCTACGGCATTGTCTTGTCATGGCATTATCACTATCCCAAGCCTCTGCCATTCATGAGCGACCTTTAAACTCTCTCTCTCTCTCTCTCTCTCTCTCTCTCTCTCTCTCTTTCTCTTTCTTTCTCTTCTCTCTTTCTCTCTCTCTCTCTCTCTCTCTCTCTCTCTCTCTCTCTCATGACTAAGGAAATGACAGCACTAATAACGTAAGCGTGAAATCGTGAAATTAGTTTGGTTTTAACTATTGAGGATTATTCTTTTGTTCGCGAATTTCAATTAAGGATTTAATAATCACAGTGGCGCATAACGGCATGAGTGAATCCCACCCGAGTGAGTCATTTATCCATCTGACAATACTTAATATACATATCATAAGTATTTCAAAGCAGTAAGATATATCTATTTAAATGCCAGAATACTCATGGTGATCGCTATTACTGATTTCCAAGCCACAGTGGGTCGATTTCATCGATGCAACCCCAATACAACAGTGGCAGTCGGATCAAGAGTTGGCACTGACGTTTCCATTTCCGCAATCTATTTGATCTTTTTTTTTTCTTTGACGTAATTTACCTAACGGCTATCTTAATGTTGTTACTGCTCTTAAAATATTTTATTTTTCCTTGTTGCCTTTCCTTACCGGTTTATTTTCCCTGTTGGAGCCCATGGGCTTTTAGCATCCTGCTTTTCCAACTGGGGTTGTGGCTTGGCAAGTAATAATAATAATAATAATAATAATAATAATAATAATAATAATAATAATAACAAATGAGGAATGAAAAAAGGTGGGGTGACGAAGGTCATTTCTTTATTTGACCTTCTCTTTGACAGTTACACGAATACACGAGAATTTTAAGGCTAAAAAAATGAAAAGCTCACATCGAATGCATTGACATGAACACTGAGCTGGACATATCAGTTCTGTACAAGAGAAAAAGCAACTTTCCCTGATTTTATTTTCTCTGTGTCTTCCCTAAAACATCTTTATATTGAAACTTCAAATAGTTTTAACTCCTTTCGGGTTTAAGCCAAATAATCTACCTTGGTAATACCATCGCAAGACCAACTAACAAAGGAAAAGTTAGCTAAGAACATACACAAACAACAAAATAAAGGTTAACAAAATCATTCCCATAGATTGAGAGCACCACAAAGGTCACTCACCATTTCAAATATTAATAAATCCTTACACTTTTCCAGCACCCAACAACCCTCGGCACAGTTTACTCCACTTCATATATTAAAAAAAAAAGGGGGGGGGGGGGGGAGTTCAAAACGCGGCAACAAAATGGAACGGAAAAAATTGCACCTAAACTGAAGCGGGGTAACGGGAAGGACGCTCGAAGATCACAAAGATTATTTGAACACGCGAGAGTAGCAGGACACATGTCCGTACTAGTGGAAGACTTTAATCTGCTGTCATCAGAATTGCTACTCTCCATGTAAAGATATAGGTTTAAGTTGGAAAGAAAATTATATCAAATGTACTGTTTTGGAAAATATTTGATTTTTGGATTAATCCATAAAAGGTCCACAAACAATCGTGCAAAGATATCCTTTAAACTATATATGTTTAGAGTTTTAGACAACTTAAATAAGGCTACTTTTTCTTCATTTTTTTACACATATATTACCGATCCGTAAAAAATGTGATTAAAACAGACTGGATATAATTTTTTTTTTTAGATATTATTTTAGGGAATTAGGAACTTTTTTCTAATTAGTTTTCACTCAATTTCAATGTGATTTTATGAAAATATATTCCAACATTTTTATATTCTACTTGAATAAAACCAATCTATCCATAAGATATCTACAGATCCTTGATAACAAAAACTTGTTCCCCTGTAACGTTCATATCGTATTTATAGCAGTGACATAGACAGATCAATAGAACAAATATACAGTAGCTCCCTCTATCATATTGGAAGGTTATGTAAACTATGTCCTGAGGCCAGAAAAAGCTTTCGAATATCAAACGGCAGCCTGGGTTTTTTTTCATATCGAGATCTCGTTGTAGAGCCAATTCAAGGTTTTCATAATGGCACAGCTCTCTTCTTTCCTCTCATTCGACTATTAAATTTACCCTCAACTGTATCTCATAGAGTCGAGAGTTCTAATGAGCAAAAAAGGAAAACTTCCCATATCTCTTGCTTGAGGGTACACTCGGCCACACTATTCTATCTTATTTCTCTTCCTCCTGTTTTGTTAAATTTTTAGTTTATATAGATGTTTATTTTAAAGTTATTTTTCCTTGTTTCCTATCCTCACTGGGCTATTTTCCCTGTTGTAGCCCCAGGGCTTATAGCATCCTGCTTTCCAACTAGAGTTGTATTTTTGCAAATAATAATAATAATAATAATAATAATAATAATAATAATAATAATAATAATAATAATAATATCAAAATGGAAGGGTTATTTACTTAATACCCTGATGGCATATAAACCTTCCGGTTATCTGTTTCAAATGACGTAAACAGATATTGATATTTGTACTGGTCCTCATCCATAAACCTTTACAATGGCATTTCCTTAGCATATCACAGGATCAATCAGAATCTTCCGAGAAAGAATAAAGACTTAAGAGGACCTCGTCTCCTCTGTACCATTTCTTCGTGAGCTTTCTTTATATATTCTTACAATTTCTAAGAATAAGTATCCGAAATTTTAATATATATATATATATATATATATATGTGTGTGTGTGTGTATATATATCCTACTTATATACATATATACATATATATATACATATATATATATATATATATATATATATATATATATATCCTAAATACTTATATTCATACATACATACATATATTATATTATATATATATATATATATATATATATATATATATATATATATATATATATATATATATATAATAAATATACTTATGTACAAATATATATTTATATAATTTATGATAGAGAGAGAGAGAGAGAGAGAGAGAGAGAGAGAGAGAGAGAGAGAGAGAGAGAGAGAGAGAGAGAGAGACGTGCTACAAAGATAGCACTTACTGTAGGTATCAATGTAGATATGGATTGATTACAGAGCCTGAACTGGACATGAATGAGTGGAGAAAAGGAAAAAATCGATTTATACTTCTCTCAAGAACCAGCAACTGTCACCCTAGTCCCAATCCATAATGGTCTAGGTTCGAATCCCAGTCTGGATATCAACGCTTATCATATATAAAACTTAGGAAAGTTATTTCCAAAATATAAATAAATAATTACTGGGTCATTACTTTAAGCACAAAATAATTCATTGTAAAAAGAATTAAAAATACGAAATTCGCTAAAGTATCCTGAACCTAATAATTTACTCAAACATAAATCCAATAATTCTTAAAAAAAACATCTAAATTTGCTTGGTAGGTGACGTGACATCTTCGTACCCCAGCCAAAAAAGAAAAAAAAAACATCTAAACTTGCTGGTTTCGGTGACACGGGACACCGGTACGATAACATGAAGTCTTCTCAAAAATAAAAACAAAATAACAAAATAAATTAATACGGAATTATAGTAGTAACCGAGCAACGTTCAATGTGAAACTTAAGAGCATCTTGCTCTTTTTCCAATTTAGAGGAAACACATAGATCTATTTTGCGTGCAACAGCACACTTCTGAAAATTTTTTTTACATGTAAATGGTTTTTCGTTTTGGAAAACTTTACCCGTCTTTCTGAGCCTGGGAGTACGCATAAATGATTTCTCTCTCTCTCTCTCTCTCTCTCTCTCTCTCTCTCTCTCTCTCCTCTCTCTCTCTCTCTCTCTCTCTCTCTCTGGGAAAGTGTTGAAATCGTCATTAATAAAAATATCATCAATAAATAACCATTTTTCAGCTAATTAAACATTTCTCCTAGAAAGGTTTAAAAGTTTTAAAAGGTCGCTCATGAATAATAAAGGCAAGGGACAGTCGCAATGCCCTAGAAGGAGAAACCCTAGAGACTAATCATATATACATATTATCAGCGACCAAGCCCGCTCTCCACCCAAGCTAGGACCAGGGAGAGCCAAGCAGTGGCTGCATATGACATAGCCGGTAGACCTATAGGCTCCCTTAAAACCCCTATCCTTAGCTAACAAGGATAGTGAGGCCGCAGACACTACAAGAAACTATCGTGTTTGAGCCGGTCTCGAACCCCAATCCAGCACACCGCCAAGGAGGGGCGTTTCCAAAAAGGCTACTGCAACCCTATCTTCATATTTTCATTTAGTTCATTTATCATAGCATCAAATTCCTTAATTTCTGTTTCCGTTTGAGATTTAGAAAGGACCCACTCGGTCTTCATCCTTATCTCACCATACGTTTAGCACGCTAGCATCCTAGAACGGTATTCCAAAAGAAATGATGTTGGCTAATAATGATAGATATTCCACTCTACTACTCAATTCCAGATCAGTCACATGAAATCCCATGGCATTCTATTATGATTTTCGTTCCAAGAGGGTACAACTACTTCAAGTATTTTCTAAAGCGTTAATTGTGCCACAACCTATCTTAATTTGTTCTAGAAGCCAACTAGCAAGTTATTCTATTTGGTATAAAAAGGCCAAATTTTAATTAACTTTCGTTACGTTTGTCTGTCTGATGTTTTCAAAGAATTGCCAATAGTATTTTGAAGCAAGGAACATATGCCAAATATTATCTATCACCTTAGTTTTCTTATCAATAAATTGCTTTAAGCATATCCTAATTTCTATAAATTTGGACGAAAAATGCTCAACTATTTTTCTTATCGTTAAATATACAAAGTTAACAAAAACATGGAGAGAGTGTTCTGTATAAGAATGAATTCATATTGAGTTTTACTCTGCCTATTCATATTCAAGATCCTTCTTACAAAAAAATGGTGGTAGCCTACTGTAATATGTATGCCGTGGCAATTCAAAAAGTCGCAGATGATATTACAAAATACAAACAGATAAATGACTGAAAAATCTAAATCTATTTTATCCGAAAGAATAATCGAAAGAAAACCATAACGCTCAAAGGCAATCCGTAGTTTATGTAGATAAAAAAACGAATTTTCAAGTGATTTGTTGAGAGAACCACGAAATCAGCATACATTAATTTCAGTATAACATATCGTCTAGCCTGGCAACAAATTTACTTTTCCTTACCGTTGCAGACGTTTGAGAAGAAAGCTAATGTTGGGACAATGAGCATTTCGCTATCGAGAAGAGCAGATCCAATTCCAAATTTTTCATCTTTTCAATGCAATGATGGTTTAGTCTTCTTCCGATTTCACTGCAAAAACAAAAAATCATCGTATTACTATTTTAGAGATAATATTGATATGATCAATATAATAAGTTTTTGACAAAAAAAAAAAAAAGTCCTTACGGAGGATTTAAATTTTCAATTTGAATAAACAAAGTAATCTATGTATGAAAAATATTTTGCACAACTATTGGATTCGAACACATTATCCGAACAACAGTTTTTTGTTACTACTATATGAGAGAGAGAGAGAGAGAGAGAGAGAGAGAGAGAGAGAGAGAGAGAGAGAGAGAGAGAGATAACTAAGAATGGCTTATGATCATAACAATTATGATTATCCAAATTATAATAAAGGTCCAAAATCCACGGATAATTAAAAAATAATGAACACATCAATTTATCTGTACAATGAACATATAAGACAAAATTCTTCCGCAGTTGTATTTTGTTTATAATACCAATGACAAAATTAGTAAAAAAAATTGCATAAGCTATTTAGCATTAAAAATTATAACAAGGCCTAGGAATCAGTGGTCATTTGTTGAAATATTCATGTAACACTTCTCTCCCTACGAATTTCATAGTTACTTGTCCTGCTAAAGATACATGTTGATGGACCGGCAAGTATGGCATGTTTAACAATTATTCATTGATGTTCCAAATTTGTTCCTTGAAAACGGTGAATATTATGGATTGGATGGGATTTCTGATTTAGGGCTAAATAGCCGGAAACTGGGTACTGTGAAGCCATTTAACCTCTAAGTGCATCTAAGGATAAACCCCTACAGTTACTCCATGAGTATATGAAGAGGTTCGACAGCAAGATAGGAGAAAGGAAGCAAGAACGGAGGTAATGTAGAAGGATATGGAGCAAGTGTAGCTTGGCACCGAAGAAACCCTGCCAAGACCCTCGAGTACTGACTACAGTGCGCCGTGTTTCATAGCCTAAAATAGTATATGAAACTCGAAACTCAAGTGTATTATATTTCTATTTCGATGGGAGGCCTTTTGCGTCAATAGGCGTAAGAGATGATGATGATGATGATGATTATATTACTATGTCTCTTAACGCATCTGAAAGAATTTTACCTGTTCTTTATATTTAATGAAAATTGAATATTATAATAAAGCTTCTCTGCTCACTCTCTGCTCTACTAATTTGTAAACATCATCATATTTTTATCATATGATTAATAATTTAGTTTTTTCTTTACCGCATCAATTAAAACAAATTAACATTTTCAAAGTAAAAGTATTTTCTTTTACTATAATTATACAATGATAAAAGTAATCGAAAGTCAAATTTCTGATTATCTTAAACTTCGTAAGAATTATTCACACATTATCCTAACTACTTTCTATCTAATCTAAGGAGATTAGCATCAATATATTCTAAAACTAAATAATGTAATGGCAATTTTACAGCTGTGTTTATTTATACCATTCTTTACTGTTCTCGTGCTCATTTCATGTTGTTGAACAATAGCCCCAATGAACAGTAGCACTATGAAGGACAGGTTAGCAAATTATGGTAATTGTCGGAAGCAAATCTTTGCAGAAGCTCATTCACAATGCATAAAAGGCAAACCCTTTTTTCCGACGTTTTTATTCAACGCAAATAGAAATCCCATAACACCAGTTAGTGGTATCCATGTCCCCTTCTAATGACAATACAAGAGACACTCAAAAGGGCTAAAATAAATATCCTAAAGTAGGCTCAACAAACACTGTTCCTTTGACTTCTTGTTTAAACCTGCACTGACATAACAGCCTCCAGCCATCCCGTCATCTCTGGCCAATTGTGCTCTCTAGAATTTTCCTCACAAGTCCCACTAGCAATTAGTAAGGACCGTGCTACATACGGAAGGCCCTTGTTTACGGGTTTACTCTAGTGTTAACACGATAAAGACACCTCTTGCGACGTCGTCGAGAAATGGATGGGCACCAATTTCATGAACAATTTCTTATAAGTCTTGATTCCTTACAAAGATAACTTTGATATACAGTGCGTTATATACATAATGTATAATAGTTGATGAACAGTAGTGTCATAACTCTATTATTATATAACAAAATATAATCAATGTGTTGATAAAATCAGGACTATGATTATATATGTAAATGTAAATATATATATATATATATATATATATATATATTTACATATATATATATATATATATATATATATATATATATATATATATTCACGGCAGCAGAATCCCTTCATGGTGGATGACTGATGGAATTAATATTAGAAGGGAGAATTTCTGATAGGAAGGATAAGCAAATGATGGCTAGACTCACTACCAAGAACTTCATAAAGTAAAAATTACTTGAAATTTGTAATTTTGAAACTTCAGAAATGGTAGACATTATAATCAATATAGCAAAAACAACAACAACATACTACTACTACTACTACTACTACTACTACTACTACTACTACTACTACTACTACTACTACTACTACTACTATTAATAATAATAATAATAGTAATTTAGATGTCGATTACGACGAGAATGATGATGATTTGAAATTATCATCAATATCATTACTATTATTCATCATTAGAAAATGAGTAAAAATCAAGTATAAAACTGTCGAAAATACCAAATAAAAAAGATACAGATGTACAAAAATGATGAAACCCGCTAACAAATACAACGCATTTTGGATTTAAGGGAGTAAAAGGCGGCAAAGCATATAGGTCTTTAAGTGATGTATTAACATTCACAACAAAGCTCTGCAGTCAACGGATCTGGAGACCTACAATATAGGGAAGTAAGACTTCCTGGCCCTTTGATAGAAGGGGGACACTAATCATCACCAATAAAAGGAATACCTATAATATCTCGAAGGACAACTCTTCCGACAAACGTGAAATCATTCAAAGAAATAATGCTAGCGATAATCATCATCATCATCTCCTCCTAAGCCTATTGACGCTAGTCGTCTCTACATGGACAGACTAAATCCATAGAGGATTCGTTGGCTAAATTCATCAAAGGATAGCCAGTTCCTTGTGATGCGCAGTGCCTATCTAAGGCAAGTGACCCCTACCGGTCCATAATGATTTCAGTAAGATCATCCGCCAGGCATCGAGAGTAGAAGCCGAAAAGACATCTTGTCTATCGCCTTAAATCCAATCCGTCACCCTGCTGCTAGAGACAACATCGAGATTTTGGGGGCCATTTCCTCCACACCTAAAGTTCTATAACCATATATTATCTTCTTGAAGTGATATATTTAATAACTGCCATTGTTGGGAACTAAAAAAACACCAATTCCTCCATCACAATAAAAACAAAGGATAAGAATAATTTGATATTAAACCAATCTCTTCCCGACTTCTGTAAAGTTTCTAGAGGCACTGGTATGTGTTCCAAGTGCTGGAAAATATAGAATTAAGTGTCTGCTATGGTTCAAGCTCTTTAGATACATTTTACCCTTTTCACAAACAATCATCGAGTTGAAACAGTGAGAAAGAAATTGTAAGCAAAAGAACACATTGGAATCATTCACACAAATCTAGTCAAGATCTATGTTAAAAGGGGGACTTAGACGATCAACCTGTTTGTAGTTATTAATATTTTGTTACATAAATAATATATACCTTATATGATCAAAGTTTTTTGTGAAATAATAAATATTGTACCAATGTTTTGATCATTGAAAATATCCCTAGATGAAAGACCATCTCAGTTTTTGTTGAGAATATAAATACAACAAGAATTGAACCATATGAATAATATGCAACATTAGTAAAAGACAAATATATTAAAAGACCTCAAAATCTACAGTACTCTATGGAACCCTGAATTTATTCACTCTACGCTTACTTAAGTTTCCATAACCCATGCACCTCACACGAAACCTGTAAGCAAAGTCTGGCACATTACTTCAAATATCAAATTCATGACGTTTATATAAAGACACATTCAAGGACAGCAATGTCAAATACAACACGAAATCAATTTTGAAACGCTAAGACTAAATTCTCGTCTGGGGAGTTGTCTCGCCTCCAATTACATTTAAAAATGCATCAAATTTGCCAAACCACTTCCAGCGAGTTTACTGAACGACAGTTTTTCAACTTTTATCGTAATGACTCTTCAAACTTCTATAAACGTCATATTCTCTGTTGGCCCCTCTGCCATTTTTCATTCTCTAGTCAATTAATTGTATTCTTACCGTAGATTTTCTAAGTACTGCTTCCGTCAATACATTAGGGTTTTATTTTCTCTTCCTTCGCCATCTTCACAATTAATGTTCTTTGCTACTGTCACATCTATTCTATCTCCCCTCAACAACTTCTCGATCTTAAATATTATTATTATTTCTTCCATCTGCACTGTAAAAATACTGATTCCTTCCCAAACTTGCCACCTGTTTATTACCATCCTCCTCCTCCTCTTTCGAGTATCTCCCTGTCAGTCATCTGCTAAGGATTGAAGGTTTCCTTCACTTCAATTGTCCTTTGTTTTACTTAAATTTGGGAATTTTGTTCATGTGATACAGCACTAGGACTTGAGAGACTAACCTGTCCCAAGTTTTGCTAAAAAGTGCATGAAATTAGTGGCCGCAGCAAAGACATTTCTGACGCCAGACACAAAAATAATTATTATCAAGAAGCGACATTCAGATTTCATGGATAACTAAAGCTCATGGCAGAGGAATATATCTCCCATTTGTTGTTCAAGACCTGTGTCCATGAAATGCTAAGAGGAAAAAAAATGGGAAAATACAAAAAAAAAAAAGTGAAAATGATGTACAAAGGTAGTAGGAGTTACAGTTACAGTCGGGTAAGCAAGGAAAATTAAGGAGACAACTTGAATCTATGATAGAAAAAAAGGTAGTGAAAGCAAAATTTGGAGGAAAAATGCGATATTAAAGAATTATTTGCAAAGATGGAATAAGTAATTAGTACATTCCAAGTACTGCAGATCATAAAAAGTGGCAGGAAAACCTTAAAGGTAAATCATTTGTCAAAGAGAATTCACACGTCTCCAAAATCCATAGTGTGAAGGTATTCTAAACCACCAAGTAAAAAAAGGAATTTAGAAGCGAGGGCTGTCCTTTTTATCTATGTAACCATTCATATTCAGAAAAAAACGCACAGGATTTGGGAAAGTTTAGCATACACATTCATAATGGAAGCTTCAAAGAAAATAATATATTCATAAAAAAAGTTCTTTAGTCACTTGCATCGGTAACATACGAGATGTTACATATTTTTCTACAACGGTCAACAAAAACGACATAGATTTTCCTTTACAAAAATTATTATTATTATTATTTTTTTTTTTTACAAAAGAAATGACAAACAAACCAAACGAAAAAATAACAAGCCTCTCTAACAATCGTGCTAACGAGTATTCCGTGGAGGACCAAAGGAAAAGTTTTTATGCAGTTTTTGACGCAAAGGAGGATACGTAGAGAGGCGTTTATATTTTTCTATGTAGCGAGTGTTATTTTACCTAGAGTTTAGCTTTACGGTGAAATAAAAGAGCTAAAAATCCAAAGCAACGAATAAAGAAGGAGGCAAGGAAAATGAAATACGTTAAGAAAGAAGTTATTTTTTCATACTCCGTTTACAAAATTTCCTACACTATTGTTATATATTCCTTTACGTACATCAGCATCCAACATTTTATAAAATGCCTTATATCTTTCCCTGTGTGTGTATATATATATATATATATATATATATCCTTTTCTAAGAGGGGATACTTTCAAGTGGTGAAAGGGTTTGTGTATCGCCCTAATCAGCCAACTATACTAGTTAGGGTCGCCTACACTAGGTTGGTTTGCTGTGAGCGATCAGACAAATGTTTCCTATCATCAACAATTCTCAGTTGGCCAGCGTAGTGATGATAAATAGCTAACACCAGACATGAATAAAGGACTTGTTTGAGGCCTTTGTCTTGCAGTGGACTACAAATGGCTGCATTCGTTGTCTACATATACACACACGCACACACATATATATGTATGTGTGTATATATGTATATATATATATATATATATATATATATATATATATATATATATGTGTGTGTGTGTGTGTGTGTGTGTGTGTGTGTTTGGATGAAAATTAACACGATATCGTGCTCAAAAAGAAATAAATTTCTAACTCGTGGTGGGATCAAACACTAGCCCCTTCAAATGAAAGGCAAGGCCACTACCAATCCCGCCACCAGAGGCGCTCTCTCTCTCTCTCTCTCTCTCTCTCTCTCTCTCTCTCTCTCTCTCTTTCCAGCACTGATAATAGACAAGCCTGATTAAGCTTGCCATTGCATGTTTCATATTGTTCAAGTTTTTAAGTCATTGTTATCCTCAACCGGTTGTATATAAGCTTGTTTTGTCCCGTTAATAAACCTGTTATGCCCAGCCTGTCTTTCTGTTCAGACCAAGTTACAGCCAGCTACAAATCAAAAGTATTGTACCAATCTTTTCTACAGATTGTCTTATCTCTCTTGCTCCGCATTTTCCTTAATTTTCCCACTATTCATCAAAATCACTTATAGATGAATAACTTTTTTTTCCATTATTAATGTTAATGATCAGCATTTCATCTTCATTTCCCCTTATCCTCAATACCTTACTATCATGCAATATTATGCTTATCTTTTACCTTTTAAACACTGAAAACATTTTACTTATCTTATACAGTAATTCTCCATATCCCCAAATTAACACAGTATCAATTGGCAAAACATCAATCTTTTTCATTCCTATGGAGAACTCGTCTTTTTATCCTATAACTTCACACCTACCACCTGTAATAAAGGATGCTTCAAAATCTTACTAGAAACCTTACTATACTATTGTAATATATAACATTCCCTCTTTACCAAAACTTATCGTGATAACCATTAAGACAACACACCGTAAAGGCCTCAGTTCCCCTTTTTAAAAAAGAAAAAAAAAAAACATTGTAGATTCCCAATTTCAATTTGGCTGGGCGGTTTTGCTGAAACGATATTCGCACATATATCTAACGTTTCATTAGGGAGTTTTGGGGTTAATGCTATCGCCGGGGAAAACATCGAGGACTACCATTTGGAAGACTTCTATAACACCAAACCATAATAAGTAAAAATTAAAGAATTTCAATTCCAATAGACTATTCTAATGGACTTCAATATTCACAAAGACTTCTGGTTAACAATTATTCACTTGTAATTGGTAACGGGTTAATCATGAGCATACAGTATGCGTCTTTGCGTAAATAAATGAACATCAACTTCATATAATAGATATAAGACATCCCTATCGTATATGTCATTAAATAGTTAGCATTTTGTTTTTGACGAACATAGCATGAAAGGTCTGTTATGTTAATGAAAATCTCAAAATGCCTCCACCAACATATTGTAAGTATATCAAATCATCCCTGCAACTAAATTCATCGATTATCAAACATTGTTAATATGCTTGAATGTACCAAATATTTCCAATGTGAACACAAAATCTAAATAACCTTGGTACCAAATGAAGACAAAGGCAAATGTAAACATCTGTATAGAAAATGCTTTGATATAAAGAGAAATAGAGAACCACTACATCTTCTAACAAGCAAATAGAATATTTAATAAAAACGAGAGAAATAGATCTTCTAACATACGAAAAGAATACTCAATAAAAACAGGAATAAGCAACAATGATGCCTAAGTAAAGGTGTATAATGAGAGGTCCTTCATACAGATTTGCATGTAAAGCTAAAAGCGAAAGTTCAAGTGTAACAGTAGTAGATTTTTTTTAAGTTCCAGTTTCATCAGAATAGATGTTCACCAGAGCGTCTGCCGGGATAGTCCTATCCAACCACAGCAGTAGCCTCCCCAGCCTACAACGAAAACTCACGGTCACAGAATAGGATCGATCTGCTGCCATGCAAATGCTAGGCGAAAACATTACCACTGTACTAGCAGAAGAGCCGACATGAAACTAAAATGGCTTCATTTTACACTTAAAAAACTTTCAAACTTTTAATCTATTTTCACAAATTCTAAACACGTTCCTTATAGATAAATAATAACAATATGTTTTTCCTCACCAGATATTTTTATATACCCATTCCTTTAAAGACAAAACTTTTAGAGAGAGTAACTAGTGTAGACTATGTGTGGATGTGTTTTGTATCCAAATGTCAGCATCAAAACAACAAGCAATACTTAATGTCATCAAGATGAAAAGGAAGGTCGGTTGTGGGACATGCATACCAACTTTGTCTATTATACATGGTTACTAAAGAATAGTTTTGCAAGGTGGTACCGTACTATACTCTGAGAACCTCCAAATCTTTTCAGCATAAATGGGGTTCATGTGTCAATATTATAACAGTTTACTGTACCGTAAACATTGTATTCTCTCTCTCTCTCTCTCTCTCTCTCTCTCTCTCTCTCTCTCTCTCTCTCTCTCTCTCTCTCTCTCTCTCTTCCTATTACTGTACATTATATTTCATTATCAGTAAATGTTATAAGGTACTGTATATATAGTACTGTAAAGTAAAACATTTGGTACAATATTGTACAGAACAATACATTACAGTAATTGGTACAATGGTGTACAGTACTATATTTAGTCTTGGAAACTTATTAATGCTGATATCTGGTTTTATAACATGATGGTGGGTTGCAAGTACATACATAAACACTTTTTCATGTATCAGGTATGCATAAGTCACTGTACAGTACATGAAAAAAATCCAATCTACATTGAAAATAGCCTAATGACAAGTCTCTAGAAATGAATCAAGATTGTAGGGTGAGGTATTACTGGCAACATAGATTTATCAGCAATCACTGTGTATGATATCACCTTAACGAAGAACAAAGCAGATAATACACAGTGAAGTTAAAGACAATCCCATTTACAGCTGAAAACAATACTACTACTACTACTACAAAAAGTAGTCCTGTATTAGTAGTTGTACCAGCAGTAGCAGATATTACCTGGTTTATAAACCTAAATGGTAAAAATGGAATTAGTCATGATCAATTAATATTAAGGGTGACAATACCAAAATATTAACATACAGTCGGCCCACAGTCTTCGCGGAGTTAGGTAATACAGACAGGCGCGAATCTTTACTGCCCTAAGGTGGGTCACCTCATAACCTACCAACTTACTGCCCATTGCCTATGCTCGGTAGACTAACACACTAAGTAACCCACTGTATTGCACTATATTGTTTTTATGAGGTTTCTATCACAGTATAAGTACAGTCAGCTCCACTCTTCGTTACGGTTACGTAACTGAGACAGGCACAAAATCGAGATTTTGCGTATATTTGGTGACCTAGGGTAGGATAACTCCTAACCTAACCTAACAACTCATTGCACACTGCCTACGCTCATATAATTAACACATTAAGTACTGCCTAAGTATTGCACATGTGTACACTAAGTACTGGACACAGTAATGTTACACTACAGTACAGTACAGCAGTTATTGCCCTGACCGTGACTATAATTTTACCTAGCGGTCATCATACTCTTACAGTATAACAACAAAACACTGTTGTTCATATCTACCAATACTGAAAAACACTCGCTGATATTGTAGTGTATATTACTGTAATATGTGTACAGAACTATCACTACGGTAAAGATTAACTGTACTATAAGTGTTAGTAGTTTTCGTTCGGACAACTTGACTCACCGCACACATAGCCTATTTACAAAATCCGTACTATACATTATTGCAATTCTGTACTGTACAATATGTATACAATTTAAGATCAACTACCGGTAAGTGTACTGTACGTATTTTATACAATGACCACTAACCATTTTCATACGAAGCTCTATGCAGCTTGAAGCATGACGCAACTACTGATGCGTCTGCGTTGTTTTTTATACATATCTACAGTATATCAACCCATGAATATAAACAATGTCCAGGAGTACAGTATGCACTGCTGTATACCAATACATCACTTGTTTTATATGATAATAGGATTCTGTTAAAAAAGGAATGAAGTGGGAGATATACATGCGAGGAGAGACGATGCAAGACAGATGAGCAGGGTTGCCATTTCTGATGTTAATTATGCACTACATGAACTTCCAAAACACACAACAAAAGTGCTAAATCACTTTATAAGATATAACAATAAAAATATGGCTGTAATTGTTTCAATAAGTCAAGTTAGAAGAAAAAACTCTGGAAGGCAACCAGTTTATCATGGTATATACAGCACTATCAGCAAGAAAAGCTCTACATTTTGTGATGGTATAAAATAGCGTAACCATACCAGAGTAAAAACACTGACTTCTCAAGAAATGCACCAGATCAGGCGTGATAGGCACTGATATGGCATCTCTGGTGACGAGTCAGAGTTAGATGGGAGCAGAGTGAGAAGTGGCGCAAAGCAAGCCAAGAGCAGTTCATTTGAAATTGTCGCGCCTTGGTAATTTTTCATTAATAGGTATTATGGTTCTCTGTGTCACAATCGAGTGAGATCGTGAAGAATAAACTCGTGTAAAGTGCGGCCTGAATATATTGCATTACCGTATGAACACAATTCAGTGACTGCATGTCTGTGCATACAGTACACAGAAAGACTACACATAACAGAGTTATCGCCAACTTATACGTAAATACTGTAACATCAAAACATTGTTTTTCCTATCTAACAACACTTGCTAATACTGTACTGTAGTGTATACTACTATAATGTATGTACAATACGATTACCACAATACTGTACTGTATAGCTTAACTAGCTAAAGTAACATAACCTATCACTTATAAGTGATCGCTATTTTTGGCATGTCGACTCGCACAGTTCCAACTTACTGTACATTTATCCTATACAATATCTACATTACTGTACTGTAAAGTACAGTATTTATCATACAGTGCAGTACTGCACATTAGTTAACGTAACAATATCTGTACATTAATATTAACAATGATACAACAAAAATGTAAATAAAAATAAAATGTAACGGTAACCAATAACCATTTTTGTACAGAGTTATACACAGTAATACGTCACAAACCATCATGCAATGCATGCGGCATTGCCTCTTTTGCGCATGACAGTTTAACCACTATTTACAGTACAAATCACTACTGTACAGTATGCATTGGAGGTACTATTTACGGAGTAAGACCAAGGACTGAAGCAGGAGATGCACATGCGAAGACAGACGTTGCAAGAGTGAGTCATGCCAGGTGCAAAGGAGTATTGTTGGTCTGAAACTGTCAGCTCACCACGAGTTCTTATCGCAAAATTGCGCACGGGAGAATTTTTATTTAATATGTTATACAGTTCTCTGTGTCACGAATGACCTAATCCACAAAAATAGAACCCTCGAAGACCCAAGGCTAAACTATCTTAATATAATTTTGAAGTTTTCAACAATTTTCCTTCATGATGCCAATAAATTTGAAAACAATCAATTTTGGACGGACTAATGGTAACATTAAAAAATTCACATTAACAGGTGCTGGTATGGCATGCATCCCACCATGCTTTGAAGATTAATATTATAATATGCATCCTACCCTAATACTGTATGTAAAAGTAGCTAGTGTTCTACAATATAAATGGTCAGAAAAGACCATTTGTGAGGCAGGATACAAATTGTAGGTAATCATGATACTTAATCAATGACCCATGTGGTTGGCGTGAGCAGCATATCCATGTACAGCCTGCCAGAATAGAGGAGCAGTGAGATAATGTTTATTTGCAAACAAAAATAAACCATTTCAGAGCAAGGACCATTGGAGTTATGTGATATGAATTACAGGTATGGTACCAGTACTTATGATACTGTACTTAAATAAATCACACAAACATAATATATGACCATCAGAATAATAGTATGTTCTTGATAGCCTATTCAATGGTATCCACAGAAAACTAAGAATTAGTTAATCTTATTCTTGATAGCATACTCACACATGCTATCGGCATTAGCTACATGGTAATATTGCACAGACATGAGCCATCCATGGAGAATAATTAGTTCAATAACTTTAAGAGCCTTTGTAGTTGGTCGAGATGAACTGGGTCAGAAATGAAAATGTGAGTTAATATTTACTATAGCGAAATATTCTTAGTAAAGAAAATAAGAAGTGACCCTAGTATATTTGTAAGAACTTTGAAGGGCTATGATGCAAATACTGTTTTTGGGGGATACCCATATTTTTCTAATTTTAGACATTCTAAAAATCTAAAAGTTATGACTAAAAAACATTTTAAAAGGAAAACAATAATACCTTCTAACATAAGATTCCACACCTAATCTCACCTAACCTAAGAGCCATATTCTTACCTAATTGTCATGGGGGGACCCCTTTACACTTCGTATCCTTAGCTTACCCGTATCCCGAGTTTACTTTCCAACTGCCTTCAGTCCTACAAGGTAACAGTAAATTATAAGATTTCCCCAATTGTAAAGCCTGTTTCATAATATCGTATTTCATATAAGGATAAACATATTTTTCACCATAAAAAAAAATCTATTTGACAAGTAATAAGAAAGTTTATACCTGTCCTAACTACATAAACCAATAACTTCTTAACAGCCTATTCACATATATAACTTAATATCCTCTTGGATAAAGAAGGCCAGCTACGCTAACCAAACTTGTGTTAAACTTAGACCTTACAAAATCTACAAAATACGGTTTGTTGAAAAGTGGGAAAAGATGGTGACTGGTACAATTGCTATATAAATAAAGCTTTGCCTATGGAACTTCCAATCCTCACTCCTGTACAAATTAAGCGCAATAGTTTCCAATCATCGGGCTAGCTAGCCTAGGCCTTATTTTTTTTTTCCCTTAAATCAACCTGGCTATCCTCGATCTAATAGCCATCTTTGAATCATCAGCTCAGTAATCCTAACTGATGTTATTTAACTAACCCACAAAGAATCATATTCCTAATAATCAGTTATGAGCTCATATGAAACTGATTATATAATATCAATAATCTGCCCCACTAGAATAGGCATAATTTTTTTTTTTTCAAATCATCGGCTGGCTAGTTTAGGCCTAAAAAAATTTTTCATCCTCAAGCTATCTACCCTAGGCCTAAACTTTTTTTTAGAATTATTGATCTAGCTAACCTCGGGGTAAATGTCTTTGCTTTTAATAGTAAACATAGCTTCAACAGTCTTTTTGGAATCATAAGCATAGTTCGGTAAATATATACTTCAATTTCTACTCAATCAGGAATCTTCTATAAGAAATAGATGACTGCTGGCTATTATTATGGAAAACAAGGTTTAAATTTTGAACTGGA
>NC_090764.1:24406870-24429370 GCF_036898095.1 Palaemon carinicauda
ACATGACAGAGAAACGGAAATTAACTTAAAAATGAAGATAAAACGAATGGGAATCAAGCATTATTGGGAAACTTATTCTTATATTTTTAAGATAGATTCTTGTTGCAGAAAAATAAAAATCTCTAAGAAATAAATACAACCTCTTATTTAAGACCTACAAGCTTTAGCTATACGAATTTTGTATCTTCGACATTGTATCATGAACTAAATATTGTATTTAAGCTTCCCACGACCTTTCATTTAAATATTTCTCAGTGAAGTTGGTGATTCTCCATAAAGGAAAAGACATACTTCGTTACAGCAGACCACCAAAAGGTTAGTGAACAAAAGACCACGCTATCAAGAGCCAGGTTCCCTTTGAAATAATTTTCCCATGGGAAGTCTGGCAAGGAAAGAATCTCTCTCTCTCTCTCTCTCTCTCTCTCTCTCTCTCTCTCTCTCTCTCTCTCTCTCTCTCTCAGTGGTAGGGAGGCTCTTCAATTGTTCTTGGGCTTTAAACTCCAAGTTCATAAAAAAAAAAAAATGGTTTTAAGACTATAAATGAATCTGGGATACGAGGTGCAACTGATGCATTTATTCTATTTTATGTAGCTTAGAAACGTTAAAGTTTCCCCCAGCTTCTACTGACTGAATCTTTTGATTTCACTCCATTAAACATAAGCTGTTTCATTTATCAACCGTCAATTAAATGAGTGTTTCCATTTCAACTCTGAACGCAAGTGGATTCTTATGTAATAAAGGTATTATCTATTGTGTAACCTTGTTTATAATAGATGTAAAAAAGATTTTAAAGCAGACATCTTAAAAATGCATTTGTTAACACCATTATTCACTTATCACAAAACCTTTTACATTTTTATCATTAACATTACCTAGTTTTATGTATCATAAATAGAAATTCAGAAAAAGAAATATAAGCGATAGATTGACATAATGGTAATATCCAGTGCGAATAATAGTCCCGAAATAATCATACTTTTACATCACACTGATTCTTTGAGCTGCCCACAACGAGTTAAGGCAATACGTTCCTATTCCCCTGAAACCGGTCGCATTATGTTTAACATAACACTAAAGCGTTAATTGGGTGTCATACTGTGAGTGGTGCAGGACAGCAAACAAGATGAATTAGGGATACAATGATTTGGTTTCATAACACTTCAACGGAATGAAGAGGAGGAGGAAAGGCCTTCACCATCCTTTCAGGAGCATGTAAACAAAGTTTTGTACAATTATATTTGCCTACGCATACACCGAATAGTCTGGCCTATTCTTACCACCATCTCTTCTGTCCTAATACACCTGACAACGCTGAGATTACCAAACAATTCTTCTTCTCTCAAGGGTAGAAGAGATCCTTTAGTTATGGCAAGCAGCTCTTCTAGAAAAAGGACACTCAAAAATCAAACCATTGTTATCTGGTCTTGGGTAGTGCCATAGCCTCTGAACCATGGCCTTACACTATCTTGGATTAGAGTTCTCTTGTTGGGGGGTAAACACGGGAATGCTGTTCTATCTTTTTTTTTTCTCTTCCTCTTGGTTTTTTTAAGTTTTTAATTTTTATATTTAAAGGATCTGATTTAATGTTGTTACTGTTCTTGAAATATTTCATTTTGATTGTTTATTCTTCTCCTGTTGTTTATTCATTTCCTTGTTTCAATGCCTCACTGGGTTATTTTTCTCTGTTGGTGCCCTTGAGCTTATGGTATCTTGCTTTTCCAACTAGGGTTATAGCCTAGCTTGTAATAATAATAATAATAATAATAATAATAATAATAATAATAATAATAACAAAAATTATAACCGTTTTTCTTAATGCAAAAAATGTCCTTATCTACCTCTTCTCCTCGAGGTACATCGCCAACACATTTTCACAGTTGGCAGTTATTTTAGTCACAACAATTACACTGTAATTCCATATGTCTCTTTCATTTTATTACAGAACCTTACCTAACCTTTTACTATACAATTTTAATATGTAATGACAGCAGGAGTTTTAACTCATTCGTAATTGACCAGGGAAGGCTTCTTTAAGCTTAATAAATGCATCATTAAAATAACTGAGAACGCCCTTTGGCAAAATTCTAGCAAAATCATGACATGAAAGATAAAAAGAAAATATCATGAGTTGGGTACACTCTCCCTAGTTATGTCATTCCGCATGTGAAGAAGGATTTTAACTGAACTATTAAGAAAATTTCGTTATAGCAAGTCTTTTCCTCCCACTTTAAATATAAAATATATGTTTACATCTTCGACATTATAAGATGATGCCCGGCCTTGTTTCATTGAATATATGAGAAAATCCTAGGTCTTTTTCATTCTTCTCAAACAGGAATTTTTGCATTAACCTCGGAAAATATTGTGCTAAAAATTGTACCGGAATATTGAAAAGATGAAAATAATTCTCTGCATCATGATATAATGGCAAAGATGTCTGATAACTCTTAGACAATTTATACCTTGAAGCGAATTTTGAAAGCTCCCAAAGCTGGAGGTTATTATTCAACCTTCGTTATAGCTTACGTATTTTCATATCCGGTGAGGAATAAATTTTAGCCATTTATTTCTTTAATGAAGGACGTTAATCAACAGATATGCAAGGCATAATTTAGTTCGCTTGTAAATATTGCAAATCACTGAGGTTAATGATACACGAGGAAAACGTATAAGTTGCGGAAAACCAATAGTGAAGCCTTTCAATTACTTTGAAGAAAAAATGGAGCTGCAGTGGAGATATTTTTAACGAGTGAAAATATGGCGATTAATATTAGAGTAAAAGAATTCCAACGGACGGATATTGCCTAATAGGAAGCATTTTATTACAGGTGGAAAATAGATGACAGGCTGATTTGAATGATGTGGGAGTTAGAGAGAGAGAGAGAGAGAGAGAGAGAGAGAGAGAGAGAGAGAGAGAGAAGGCAATGGAGTTGAAGCAATTACAATTGGAATTCTGCAGCAAGTGCAAAAGACATATTTGCTTGTTTATTTAAGGGCTGATAGGACAGAGGAGATTGTACAAAAGATAAAGGCATAACATTAGCCCTCTCTGTCTCCCGAGTGTGACAAAATCGCTGTCAGAATCATTACTTATTATTATTATTATTATTATTATTATTATTATTATTATTTGCTAAGCTACAACCTTTGTTGGAAAAGCAGGAGGCTATAAGCCCAGGGGCTCCACAGGGAAAATAGCCCAGTAAGGAAGGGAAACATGAAAAAAAAAATATTCTAAGAAGAGCAACAGGAAAATAAATATTTCCTATAAAAACTATAAAAACTCCAACAATACAAGAGGAAGAGAAACAAGACATAACATCTCGCTCGAGTGCACTCTCAAGCAAGAGAACTCTAACCAAAGACAACGGAAGGCCATGGTACAGAGGCTATGGAAAATTTACACACTTGCAGAAAAATGCTTTTCTGCGCCTCGGTATGTCCAAACTACAACAGATATGAACTTCTGGTGCAATGCATCATGTCGAGGAATGCTTGAACATTTTCATGATGTAAGACGAATATATTTGCAAGACTTTTAAGGTATTCAAAACTGTGAAGAAAACGTGAACATTATGCAAAAACAAGAATTTAAAAAAGATATTCGTAAAAAATATATATTAGAGAATTTCATCTTGTATAGACATTGCTAAACTGTCACGCTGTAGCAATGTTTTTGATATAAATTACCCAGGTAATGAGCAGTGATTGTTTACAAAACGCTAAATTTTTCACGGAATGAAAATAGAAAGACACTGAAAATTGTACTTGAAAGCTGAAGGAAACGTTTATATAACATAAATCAAAGTGATATATACTGAAAGCAAAAATTTAAGCAATTCTAGAGCAAAGACAAATTTTTATTCTTACAAAAAAAAATCTTTATAACGGAATTTTCAGATGTTCGCATTTTTTTTGTATACCACGTGGAAGTAAAAAGAATTCCCTTTCAAATGGCATATAAAACATAACAATTGCTATTATTTACAAATGCACAAACACACGTAGAAATATTATTTATGCACTCGTAAAATTCTTGTGTAAAAGACGGTCTAAACGCATCTTACCGTAAACATAATTTCTCTATCATTCTACTTATTCAGTAAGTAATGACTAATGCCAGGAAAATAACATGTAGACTGCAATGGGGGTAGGGGTCGACGTAAAGAGGTCGTTGTGCAAGAGGTTGGTATGGTCGGAGGTGAGGAAGACAACGTTTTAGCGAGATGCCAAAGTTCATCATCAGATTACCAGATTTAGCTGAGAAGGTTTAGAGTCAAATTTTGATTGATAGAATATAAAGGTTACAGACTTTAAAGCATAAAGGGGGTTTGTAATTAGACATGGAAAAGCATATGTAGATTGAGAAAAATATAAAAAACATATTCACGAGATATAAAGATAATAAGAAAGATTATGATAAAATGGACAAAAAATTAGGTTTGAGAGCTTTGAGGTGTAGGAGGTAATTCTCTGACAAGAATTAAAAAAAATCTACATAGAAATAAAAGAGGTGAACCAAGTTTAAGAGATGGGTGATATTGTACCACCCGTGTGTTGCACAAGCGTACATAGTAACGACATTTCTCTTTTTTGTATATATCATCCTTTGTATCTTCGCTCTCCCCTCGATATTATCCTTTGTATCTTCGCTCTCCCCTTGCACTTACAGCAACTTGTTTTAACATGCCTGCATATTCCATTGTTAACTGTTAACAGAACCGGTTGCCGGTTGACAGGAAATAGCATGCCTGTATTTTGTGACCTTACCAGGACATTGTGTGTATATATACTCGATGTATCATAATAATAAAGTTACTCAGTTGCTTTCATGTCACTTTTGAGTCACAACCTACTCTTGGCCCGTCACAATATGTTTCCATGATTTATATTTTCGATAGGGGAACGACAAGAAAATTCAGCGCAAATTTTTTTATAAATGGAGGTACCTTGAATTACAAGGTAGGTGATGATACAAAGTTCTGCCGAAGCACTCTAGATTTTGTGCATTAATTGGGATCTATTGAACTAAAAGCTGGATGACAATACAAAGGTCTACCAAGGTATTTTAGAAATTATGCATAAATTGTGATACCTTAAAATACAAGGTTGGTGTTGATACACAGGTCTGCCAAAGATTTTCCGAGTTTGAGCTAAATTGTGATCCCTTGAACTACAATGTTGGTGACGATCCAAAGGTTTGCAGCACAATTTTAGAATTTTAATGAACTATGATCCCTTGAACTACACGGTTGGTGATAATACAAAGGTCTGCTGAAGTAATTTAGAATTTGTACATGAATTGTGATTCCTTGAACTAAAAGAGGGGTGATGATACAAAGTTCTGTTGACGTATTTTAGAATTTGTACTCTAAGTATGAGTGACAATACAAAGGTGTCGCAAAGTATCATAGAATTTGAGCATAAAATGTCATCCATTGAACTAAAATGTGACCGACACTAGGAAAGTTTGAAAAAGTGTTGCACATTTGTATAAATTCTGATGCCTTAAACTACAAGGAGGGTTACAACACAAAGGTCTCCAGAAGTATTTTAGAATTTGTGAATATATTTAGATCCCTTGGACTACAAGATGGATGTTGATACAAAGATTAGCAGACATAGAGAATTTGTGCATAAATTGTGAACGCTTGCAACTAGGAGGCGGGTGATGATATAAAGATTTGCCAAAGTATTTTAAAATATGAATAAACTGTGATCCCTTGGACTATAAACTAGGTGTCAATACAAAAGCCTGCATAAAGATCTGCAGAATTAATTTAAGAATTCGTACATAAATTGTAATCCTTTGGACTGCAAATTGGCCTTTGATATAAAGGTCTGTGGAAGAATTTAAAAATTTTCAAGGCTTTCCATTCATACTTATAAAGATACTAATATTTCACATGATAGCTAAATATCTACCTTGTATCAAACATATTTTAGTTGAATAAATTTCTCCCTTTCTTTAAATATTTGTTATGGGAAATTGAATTATTCGTTGCATATTGGGTAACAAGCTATTTGCCTTGTTAACATACTCATATCAGATTCCCCCTACCTCTTTCAAGCTGCCGAAAACAAGTTTTTTTATTCCAAACAGAAGATAACACCGTGTACTCAATTTTTGTCAGTGTATAAAATAAATACTCATTGAATTGCAGCAATGTCGAAGGAATGCAAACAGGTTTCCAGACGGCTTGGTATGCATGAAAACCAGCGGTGCATCTAATGTTTTTTTTTAACAGCTTAAAGTTAGTTTCCATATCGGTGAAGAGAAATAAAAGGATTCTTATAGTTATTTACTTAAAGAGATACAAGTATAAATTTATCAGAGATATTGAAAAAATATCCATTATGAATATTATTATACTTAATTATAATTTCCAATATAATCATGGTGTACTTGAATAAATCTATGCTCACTCTTCATTCCCTCTTGCTTGGCACTTTTTTTCAGCTAGTAGTCCACAGTGGTCTTAGTTATGTAAGAGCAAATTGGCCTGCCTCTATTCTCCAGTCTAAATTGGAAATATTCCAAAACAGTCTTGGAATCTTCATTCTCCATCAAAGTAAATGCCAAAATATCTGATGGTCTTGGTACCAGCCCTCAGATCGAAGTAGAATCATTTACAAAGATTCATCACCTCCTGCTTCTACTTTTACAAAAAATCTTAGTTTCTTTTCCATGCACGACCTTACTTTATTGGTTGAGCAAGCATCTTATCCCAACTGGATAGTCATATTTCTTCTATTGTGACCAGCGTTCACCATAATATGGTCTTCATACAACAATGTATTCTTAGATTTATATAGCAAGTTCAAGTGTCTAACTGGTTGCCAATAGGTCTTCGACTAGTTGACACTAAGACAACAAGTATGGGACAATGACGGTGACTGCCTGCGATTTACAATTATATAAAATAAAATTCATTTTATAATTGGTGTCCCAGTCTGAAACCAATTGCAGATATGTCAGAGACTTAAGGTGAAGAGGTTGGAGGCAATAATTGACAGTTACTTACGACATGAGATTTGTTGGCAAGTCAGCCTCAAAATTTTCAGAGCTACAAATATTTCCTGTGGGTTCACGCTCATGCAAAGATATGCAGCCAACAACGAAAATATGTGGTGAATATAGTCGACACCTATAGGTTAATTTTGAAAAATTGAATATAAAATGACTTTCTTACTGACTGGTTGCGTTTAAAGTTGTTTATGTGTGACTTCCCTTTAGGCTACATAGGAATTGGTTGGTTGACTACCATGAAATAACAATAGTTTTCGTAAATACTACCCATAATCCTCCTCAGAACAGGGAGTGAGACTTGCAACCTTCCTCGAAATTCTTCCAAGAAAAGGGTAAAGACAACCCGTCCTGTGGCTAACGTTAGCTTTCGGAAGAGTAAAGAAATTATGACACAATAAATGTATAATGAGACACACACACACACACACACACATATATATATATATATATATATATATATATATATATATATACAGAAACATATACATTTGCATATACTTAAGAGGCTATATATGCACCCACATTATATATATATATATATATATATATATATGTATATATATATATATATATGCATATATATATGCATATATATATATATATATATATATATATATATATATATATATATATATATGCAGCAACATACATTTGCATATGCTTAACAGGCTATTTATGCACACACATTCACAGGGCTATTTTCCCTGTTGGGGGTCCTGGGCTTATAGCATCCTGCTTTTCCCACTTGGGTTGTAGCTTAGCGAGTAATAATAATAATAATAATAATAATAATAATAATAATAATAATAATATAAAATAATTTGCTTGAAAAAAGTAGGTAGTCTTTAATAAAAAAAGAAATTAAATTAGCAATAAACAGGTTTGATTAAAATCAGATTTCATTAAGCTTAGAGAAACAGTAGGGGTGGTGTGGAGTTTCAATAGTCTCATAATTCAATACTACACATGCAGAGTAGAAATAAAAGTATATGGTACATTTCTAAAATAATAGGAATGGGGTAAGAAACCTTAGATGTTACGAAGTGCAGACGAAAACTGAGGAGAGGATATTTACTAAAGACCAAGGTCCATAACGATGGTAGTGGATTTTATGGACAAATGCGTTAGGAAGAAAAAATAAGATAATGGAGAGGATGTTGCATAAGAAAGTTCTAATGTAAATGAGATTTTTATTTTTTAGAATTTTGCACAAAGAAATGCAGCTGAAGAATAAGGAGAGCTTACTATTGAAATATACATGAGGAAGTGGATATGAAAACAGGGGAATATAATCTAGACATACGAGTATATATTAAGAAGAAAAATAGTTTGAAAATAATAAGAAAGTAAAGTACTCTCTGGAATAATGTTCACAGTGAATATGAACAAGATTTCTGAGGGTGAAAAAGAGATATGCACTAAAGGTAAATAAATAGAGTTTAAAGAGGAGAAATCTGTAAACAGAAGTTGAGAAAAAAAAAATTGTTGTGTGAACGTAATTTATTCCTAAAAAGATGGAGTGAGGCAGTTGAATGCTCATAAGAGTGGTTACGGAAAATAAAAAACGAACAATTAAAACACTGTAGACTTGAAAAAGTAAGTTAAAGATGAGATGCTGCAAGGATTTGAGGGGAGAGAGAACACTTGTCTAGATAGGGGAAAGATGCCGAAGGGAATGAGTGTTCTTACTGCATAAGTAGACAAACAGTACTTTAAGAATAAGGGGATATAATTCTGTTTAGTTCATATGAGAAGATGAATGGCATATTTCTGGCAGGAGAAGAAAGAAATACCGCAGATAGAGTACCAGTGGTAGAACGGAAGATTTAAAAAAGTGTTTGTATACTTAAGATTTCTCTTAGAAATTGGAGTTAAAATTGGCTGGTCAGAAGGAAACATTTGACATACATAAATCTAATAAAAAGTTCTTAGTAAAGAATGAGGATGAAATTTTCAGGGTATTGATGATATAAAGGTTTTAAAGATGTTTAAATTTTCAAGGAAAAAATTAAATTACTTCACTGTTCACCCACACCATTGGAAGAGTAACTGATAAGGTAATA
Source organism: Palaemon carinicauda (assembly GCF_036898095.1). Taxonomy (NCBI): domain Eukaryota; kingdom Metazoa; phylum Arthropoda; class Malacostraca; order Decapoda; family Palaemonidae; genus Palaemon; species Palaemon carinicauda. The sequence continues at coordinate 24,415,964 of NC_090764.1, forward strand.
TTTTCTAAGACAATACCCATTATATTTCCAATACCCATTAGATTTGGGTCAAGATTTTAACGTTGTAATGACTGAAATGGGATATATATAATAAAGCGCGACTTAATTCTATCATGTTATGATGTTAAACCATTTGATACTCAACAATAAAATCAATTTTTAGTTACATATTTACTAAAGAAATTGTCCTTCAAGGCATTAATGAAACAAGTTCACCGAGAAACAAGAAGCAACATGCACTCTCTCGTGATGCTATTAAATTTTTACTTCTATTTTTTACAAACATTTTAAGGCTTCACATTTTTCTAACACTAAAGAGGTTTCAATGAATTCCTTTATTTCATTTCCGATACTTCGAATCTTCACCATATAATAAAGAGCAAGTATCTGGCTAGCTGTATATATATATATATATATATATATATATATATACATATATATATATATATATATATATATATATATATATATATATATATATATATATATACACCAATGTCCCTCCGGTAAGAGGGATAGGAGTAGTGATACCTTAGTGAGAGAGGGGTACGCATGCGTGTGTAAATATCTATCTAAATATTTAGCCGCCATTTTTGACGGGTTGCGTACATTAGTAGCCAATATAATAGCAGAAAAATTACATTACAAGCTAATATCTTTGATCATCAAATTTGAAATAATTCCGGTTTAAAAACAACAACCTCTATCTATACCTGTTTTCCTCTCTGCGAGGAATAATGAGAATGTTATTATCTCTCTCTCTCTCTCTCTCTCTCTCTCTCTCTCTCTCTCTCTCTCTCTCTCTCTCTCATTGCAGAGGATACTTAGAAACCACTTGTTTCTTAACCTGCCCTTTTTCCCGGAATCGCTCTCTTATCACCCCTGAGCAGATCTTCCCCAACAAACGATAAGCTCTGGGCTTCGCTCTGGACTACCAGGATTAAGGAGCTGGTTCATGATCGTTCCCGTGAGATTAGTGTCTTTGCTGGTCTAGGAACTTCTCGGCTCCTATTTCCTACAATTTGTAGTACAGAGAAGCAAGGGTAAAGTAAAGGAGATTTCGAATTACTAAGTCTAGCTTATATATCTGCTTGATCTTTTAGTATATATTAGTTCAGGTGGGTATGTTCTTTTAAAGATGTTTACATATTTCACACGGCTATAGAGAGAGAGAGAGAGAGAGAGAGAGAGAGAGAGAGAGAGAGAGAGAGAGAGAGAGAGAGAGAGAGAGTTGTCTTTTTTTTCACTGACAAGATGACAACAAAATATAGCGAATCGGCTATTTGAAACAGATATGAAAACCGGCACACTCTTTAAAATGACTTTTACATTTAGAACTACTTTAAGGGTTCCGTAGTTACCCTTGTTTCACATGATATTCCTATATATATGCATACGTATATAAAAAGGTTATATAATATACCTGCATATATACATACAGTATACAACAATACTACAAGAAAAAGGCCTCATTTCACGTCTAGGGTTTGGACAGTTTTCATCACCACGCAGATTGGTGATGGTGAAAGACTTATGTCTGATCGCTCACAACAAACCAAACTAGCATGAGTGGCCTTGACTTGTAAAGCCCTTTTATCAACTTATGGTATCCCCACTCAAAAAGGGATACACACATTATATATATATATATATATATATATATATATATATATATATATATATATATATACTGTGTATATATATATATATATATATATATATATATATACATATATATATTCGGCGTTTACTCCTGATGCATGGTGATTGTTCTTACTAGAATCAGTATGGACCGGCAGGGGTCATTTGCCTTAGTTAGATAGGCCTTGTGCATCACAAAGAACTGGCTCCCTTAGATGTAAATAGTCAATGAATCCTTTATGAGACCCTTTGCGTCAATATGCGTAGGAGATGCCTGGGGGTTGGCCAGTTTTCATCACCACACTAGCCAACTGCGGATTGGTGATGGTGGGAGACTTTTGCGTAATCACTCACAGCAACCCAACCTAGTATGGGTGGCTCTGACTAGCATAGCTCTGCTGATCATAGCGATACACAAACCCTTTAACCACGTTAAGGTATCCCCAGTCAGAAAGGGATATATATATATATATATATATATATATATATATATATATATGTGTGTGTGTGTGTGTGTGTGTGTGTGTGTTAGTGTAAAAAATATAAATTAAAACGATCCAATAATATGATAAGTTCCGAAAAAAAGGTTTATTGAGATATCTATTTTCAAAACAGAGAGCGAATATATTGCCAAAATCTATATTGAATTTCGCATTATGAATTGAACACCTTTGCCGCTTTAATCCTTGAATTTAACATATTATAAAAATTAAATTTTTAACTTTACATCAAAATTAAGAGTAAATTTGTATATTATGTATTACGTAAGCATTCGTTGCAATAAAATGTCAATACAATATCTTCGAGCTTATATTTTCAAATAGCCATTTTCCTGATCATATATAATTAAGAAATTGAAATTAATTTCTCAAAACATGAGTTAAGAGGATCCCACCGAAAAACAAAAGGTCCAACACGCCAATGTCTTGCTCTCACGTTTCCATTAAACTAATAAGCAAAAGTATCAGTGAGCGAATTTTTTTTCTAATTTCTTTTTTTTTTATCAGAAAGGGCAAAATTAAATACTTCAGGATACAGCTGTTTGGAAACAGAATCTAATAACCAAACTACATTTAATGGTTTTATATATTAGTATCATTATATTCAGTTTTTCAGTACTATGGTTTTTATTATTGCGTTTATAAGTAAAAATTTTCCAGAATTGAAAAAAAAAATCGGAAACAAAATTATTATGTAGAAGTAATAACCGTAATAATGGCAATAATGTATAAAACGAATGAATACAAATCTGGAATCCTCAGACCAGCCACGCGTCACCCACACTCGAAAACTCACCGAATAAAAAACAAAATAATTGACAGGCCTCGACAACCCTCAGGATCTATCATGAAGGACTCTCGGGTCGGAGCGAGGGGGGAGGGGGGGGGGGGGGTTTATCACCTAAATCATAAGGAGCATCAGCAAAATCATGAAATGAGCAATCAGCCTTCAAGCATAAAAGCTGTTCGCTTCGCTTTGAAGATAATTGGTGCTCATCCTTGTAATTAGCGATTTCACCAGTGGTATAAATTGAATCTTGTGAAGATAACCCGGGATGAGAGTGGGAACACTCGCTTTACCTATTTTCAATAACTTTATGACTGAGTTATAACGGGAATAATACTAATGGAGTAGTTATTTTGGTCCATTTTCTTACCAATTACGAGTCACTTAGAGCAAACAGACGATGTATATATTGATGAATTGAATTTAATCTCCCTTATATAATAAAGAGCAAGTGTCTGGTATATATATATATATATATATATATATATATATATATATATATATATATATATATATATATATATATATATTACTTTCCGGTCACACTTCGCTCTTCCAGTCAGTCCCTAGAATAAAGGGGGAGAGGAAGTAGTAACACCCTGGTGAGGCGGGGTTGCGTGTGTCTTTATATAAATATTTAGCTGTTATTTCTGACGGGTCGTGTACACTAGTAAAAATCCATACCAATATGGATTTTATCAAATGATAAAGCATTCTGTATTCTAATTGATCAAATGACAATAATATTAATAATTAACTGTAATTAATAGTAAACGTATATTGTCAAAACGTTACCACCAATGGAAATACACTATTGTTATGAGAGTTCAAAGAACTTCGAATTATCCACATCAACCACTATCTGGGGCGCCTAACACGGTATGTAATTTAAGATATATTTTCTAAACATTTGAAACACAATAGCTTTAGACTGTAGTCTTCTATAAGTTTAATTTGGCTAGAAACCAATAAAACCCAGAGTAGAAAAAATCATAAGAATTCACTGATTGATTTGATGCCAGAAAACCTTAAATCAATCAATCAATTCTTATAATTTATTTTTCTACTCGTAGTTTTATTAATTTCTAGCCAATTTAAACTCATAGAAGGCTACAGTGTAAAGTTATTATGTATTTAAAAAGTTTAGGGATATGACGTTAAGGCAAAAAAAAAAAAAAAAAACGCACTGTTCTGTATCATCTCCCTGAATTACTTTCACAGATAAAAAAAAAATTACTCTCATATATAAAAAAAAATTCCCGAAAACAGAATTAATTTTAGTTCCGTTTAAGGCCTCTTTTGCATTCATATGCATAGATGCATAAATTCGTACATGCATAATTGTGTTTTGCCAAACGTGTATCTGCTGTAAAATCCTGCTAATATTAAACATACAAAGAAAAATATATCTAAGTAGTAGAAAGACCATAAACTTGTTATAAAATATTTTACTTTTCATTTTGTTCTTATAAGCACATTACAAAAAAATCTTAAGAAATTTGTTTAATATAAACTATTAATTTATTCATCAAAACAGTGCGAAACATATGCAGTTAACAAAAAGAGTTATTTAATATCTATTTATAGTATACAGAATTTACAGAAAGTGACATGAGATCACTCCTAGTATCAGTTTTAGGTAATTTTCAAAGGAAACTCAATCTATCCATTTCCTGTCCTTTTATTAATCAACGCCTGTGGCAACGTAATCAATGAAATGAGACCGATAAACTGAAAGATGTGTCTGGAATTAAAAGATTTTGACTCCTGAAGAAATCGTTTTCGACCATTAATCAAGGAGGCCTTTCCTGATTTTAGGTGATTTTGGCAATTACCGAAAATTCGAACATTCACATATTCCTATTTAATTAAGATTTTATTCAAATACTGCAGAATTTTACGGTGCTTATACTATAACTTTTTGAGAATTTACTTCCTAAATCTGCTTAATGTACTTGATAGGTTTAATAACTAATTACTGTTCTCAATTTTCCAGTGAAATGGACTTTTTCATGATGAAAGACAGTAAAGATATTTTGCAAAGCAGTTAAGACGAACTGTAGGTATAATATGAGACACAAAAGAAATGTAAGGATGAAAAATGTGGAGTTGCACAGGATGGATGACGTAGGTGGAAGGATGGATGACGCAGGTAAAAGGATGGATGACGTAGCTGGAAGGATGGATGACGTAGCTGGAGGGATGGATGACGTAGCTGGAAGGATAGAAGACATAGCTGGAAGGATGGATGACATAGGTGCAAGGAAGCATGACTTGGGTGGAAGAGATGAGTCTTTGTGTTCCATACGATTATTTGAGGGATTAAACAAAAATAATTTACTTCAATTGAGTGCATCTATTTCATTAATTTGGATTTTTTCACAATAATGGATGAAAATATGATTGAATTAGATGAATGAACTGAATGGTTGATAGTAATACTAAAAAATCCGGACTTTCTACGCGAGATGTTTACACACAAATTCAATTCAGAATCTAAATTATATTGACACAAGCGGACACACACATACATGTATATATATATATATATATATATATATATATATATATATATATATATATATATATATAAATATATATATGTGTATATAAGAGAGAGAGAGAGAGAGAGAGAGAGAGAGAGAGAGAGAGAGAGAGAGAGAGAGAGAGAGAGAGAGAGAGAGAGAGAGAGAGATAAAAAGCTGAGAGAAAAGGTTGAAGTTGTACTGACCAAATTTTCATTTTAAGACATATTGTACAGCAATGTGTAGAATATAGGAATCCACTGTTGATGGCATTTGTGGACTATATCATCATCATCATTATCATCATCATCATCATCTCCTACGGCTATTGACGCAAAGGGCCTCAGTTAGATTTCGCCAGGAACTCGTTGGCTACTTTCATCAAAGGATAGCCAGTTCCTTGTGATGCGCAGTGACTATCTAACTAACGCAAGTGACCCCTGTCAGTCCCTACTGATTCGATTAAGATCATCCGACAGGCATCGAGAGTAAAAGCCTAAGAAACATCTTGTCTATCGCCTTAAACACAATCCGTCACCCTGCTGCCAGTGAATTCATCGAGATTTAGGGGGGCATTTCCTCCACGGCCAAAGTTCTGGTTACTCCACCAAGTTGCTCATCTGCTTATACTTGTATAACCGTTGGCAAACATGGATTGCTGAGATATACCGCCTAGCACGGTGATACATATACATATTCATATACATGCAAACACACACACACACACACACACATATATATATATATATATATATATATATATATATATATATATATATATATATATATATATATATCTATATATATATATATATATATATATCTATCTATATAGATATATATGCGTGTATGTATATATATATATATATATATATATATACTGTATATATGTCTGTGTGTGCATGCGTAAAAGGAAAAGCCTATGCCACACCTGAGTAAAGCTTCTGAGAGAGTAAACTAGAACGGGCACTTCGCCCATATAATGTCGTATATCACAAGTTAGGCAATTGAATTTTGCACATTTTGGCACTAGTTTCATGCAAATCAGATAAATATTGGAAACAATAGGATATGGCGTGAGGGTTGTAAACAATGAAAGGTGAAGAAGATAAATCATTGAGAGCGTTTTGATTTATTTTTTTGTTGAAAGAGGAAGCGTTTGTTACAGGAAATTAAAATAAACTTTCTTTCACTTTGACAAAAGAGGCATTTCTTGAAAGTTTTACATATTAATTGCTATTCAATCGTCGATATTAACTTCTCCTATGTCTCAACGCTGCATATTTGCCTTATATATTAAAAACTACTTACAAAGACAGTGATTCAGATGAATATGTGGGAGGGAAAGAGTCAGAAATGTTGAAATATTGGCAAAAATAAAAAAATAAAAGAAATATATCAAATGAAATTTCAGTGACCGGTTTAAAATTGCACGACTTGCAGCAGACAGCAATTTATTTACATTTTTTACCCACATCCCGTTATATTGGAGAGAAAAGTCAACCATTAGCCGATAGGATTGAAATATCAATATAAATACATATCCTAATACATCCAAAACCGATTTATATAGCCTCGAAAAATAATAATCAACTCAGGCGTATAATAAAGTTATTCTAATGAAAATATGCTATAGTAAATTTTTTCTCCTGAAGCGCATTTGCACGACTCGCAGGGGTGCCCTTTTAGCTCAGAAAACTTTCCTATTAGCTGCCTGGTTAGAATTATTTTGTCCAACCAATCAGCGATTAGGAAACTTTTCCGAGCTAAAAGGGCACCCCTGCGAGTCAGTGCAAATGCGCCTCATTAAAAAAATTACTATGGAGCCTACGTACACCAAGTCGTTTGAAACAGACACGAATTTCAGTTAATGAACTGATTTAAATAGTTCTTCAAAAGTAAATTGAAAACAAACTTCAAATTAAGCCAAAAAAGTTACAACACAACTTTAGGTTCTCAATTTGAAAGTCTGGTCCAGATTAGTCCCCTATGAAAGCGTTCCAATCGGTATTGGGTTTTTCCACCATCCGGTCAAGCTAATAACAGAGTTCATTTCTCGACTTTAAAGGAGTTCCTTTTCACAGCTGCTTCTAGCTATTGAATGGCTAACCCTTCTTTAATGATAGATGAGGGTTCATTACATTTCAGAATGGTTCTTATGACTCCATAATGTCGATAATGATGTGGATGTAACACTTATATTAAGATATTTCACTGGTAATGAAAAACAATGATATACATTATATAGTAGGTAGTAGGTTGGCCAGGGCACCAGCCACCCGTTGAGATACTACCGCTAGAGAGTTATGGGGTCTTTTGACTGGCCAGACAGTACTACATTGGATCCTCCTCTCTGGTTACGGTTCATTTTCCCTTTGCCTACATACACACTGAATAGTCTGGCATATTCTTTACATATTCTCCTCTATCCTCATACACCTGACAACACAGATTACCAAACAATTCTTCATCACCCAAGGGGTTACTGCACTGTACTTGTTCAGTGCCACTTTCCTCTTGGTAAGGGTAGAAGAGACTCTTTAGCTATGGTAAGCAGCTCTTCTAGGAGAAGGACACTCCAAAATCAAACCACTGTTCTCTAGTCTTGGGTAGTGCCATAGCCTCTGTACCATGGCCTTTCACTGTCTTGGGTTAGAGTTCTCTTGCTTGAGGGTACACTCGAGCACACTCTCCTATCTTATTTCTCTTCCTCTTGTTTTGTTAAAGTTTTTATAGTTTATATAGGAGATATTTATTGTTGTTACTCTTCTTAGAATATTTTATTTTCCTTTTTTCCTTTCCGCACTGAGCTATTTTCCCTGTTGGAGCCCCTGGGCTTATAGCATACTGCTTTTCCAACTAGGGTTGTAGCTTAGTAAGTAATAATAATAATAATATTAATAGTGTTATTTTAATGATTTCATATAAATGGTAAAATATATCTAGAGATAAATAACCCATAGCCATTACTCCTCGATAGTCAAATCTGAAAGGAAAATATTTACGCAACTATTTTTAGAAAAAAAAAAAATGAAAGAGGATTACGCAAATCGTATACGGGATAAAGGGCTAAGCCTTAATCCAAACAGCTTCAATTAAACTAAAAATATAGACCTGGAGCCATATCGGTAAGCCTTTTACTTTCCTACATGAGATTCCTTAAATCTTGAATGGAGGCAAATACCATTATTCCGTGGAATTTCATACATATAACTCATAGAATTCTTATTTAAACTTTTTGTTTTGTTGTGCTTGGAAATAGAGTACATTTCTTTTGTCTTTAGTATTCAAGTTTGTATATATATATATATATATATATATATATATATATATATATATATATATATATATGGTTCTATATGGGTCCTCTGTGTCTTTCATTGCGGGAATTCCGCAACCTGCCAAGAAAAGGAGTGTCCTACATATGACACAACTGACATTTAGCAAGGGCATGCGCGCACCTCCTCTTGGAGTAAGGAATTGTGGGAGTTTACGTGTAGTGTCCCTCGCCCCACATGGACAAAATATTAAAAGTATATAATTCATACCTTCAAAGTCCTTATATTTAATCAATATTTTCCCTTGATGAGGCCTGATGGGAATGTCACATTATTGGGGCATAGAATCTTCCACTGGAAGAGACTGGCTGCATCTTCATCTTACGAGAAACGTTAGTAAGGGCTCTTGAGTTAATTCCTGTTGTAACTATGTAAAAGTGCTTTCGAAATGACAAGTAAATAAAGCTGTGAGCTGTTATAGATATGCATGTGTATATATATATATAGATATGCATGTGTGTATATATATATATATATATATATATATATATATATATATATACATGTGTTACTGTTCTTCAGATATTTTATTTTTTCTTGCTTCCTTTCCTCACTGGGCTATTTTCCCTGTTGGGACCCCTGGGCTTATAGCATCCTGCTTTTCCAACTAGGGTTGTAGCTTAGCAAGTAATAATAATAATAATATATATATATATATATATATATATATATATATATATATATATATAATATACAGAGAGAGAGAGAGAGAGAGAGAGAGAGAGAGAGAGAGAGAGAGAGAGAGAGAGAGAGAGAGAGAGAGAGAGAGAGAGAGAGAGGGGCTTTGACCGTGTATGTATATGTATATATATGTGTATATATATAAATAAACATATATATATAATATATATATACGCATACATATATATATATATACTATATAATTTATCATTATAAGCCTTGATATTGTTACTGGGGTGGCGGGGGCTCCAATATGGTGCAGCTTTTATTGTTGTCCGCAATTATTTATGAGATTTGACAACATCTCCATTTTCTTGTTGGTCAACCATCTAAACATAAGGAACGTTCAATGATGACCAGTATGGTTAACAAAATTACCAGAACAATATGGCATTTTTTCTCTGAGAGGAAATGATTTCCGATGTGGCCCATTGCAAGCGCAGTGATGTGTCCCTTGCTACTGTCTCTCACGGGTGACCCATCATGCATTTACATAACAATAGTATTGCACAATTACAATTCTTCAGTCCAAATGTATTCAAACGAATTAAAGGAAAGTGATCTTATTAATTCTACTTGAAATAGATGCACATTAATTGACGGAATTAATTCACATTAACACGATCAAAAGCCTAATAAACATTCATTCCTTTGACAATATCTGAAGTACGGATCTAAAATACAGTAAATAGGCATTTATACAGCCATGAATAAATAATTAATGTTATAGTTTTAATCTCCTCCCCTGAGATACCACTTCTACAATCGGTGCATTTCCATTCTCATCTTTCCCTCTGAATTACTTTTAGAGTTAGTCAGGGAGTCGAGGTAAGGTCACAACACTCTTTCAGGCCCGTATTTCTAGTCGGGTGATGATGAATGCAGCCGATGGCACTCCTGGGTAGCACTGCATCACGTAATATCTCTATAGGATGACCCAAGAGATGAAGGAGAGAAGAATTTCTAAAGTTTAATTCTAGAAGCATAGATACACATTTAAGACACAAGTACCTTCTTTCAATATACTGTTTTCTGTAAGGTAAAATTTATTTTGAAATCCTTTAAAGTAGGTCAATGATGACTGTGTGATTAAATTTGTGAAAAGAATTAGTTTCAGCAATAGTATATATCCTTTTTCTACATGTAATACTTACTCTTTTTATAGCATAGTAAAAACTTACTTTTTGAATTTCCGACGCATTTAATTAACACTAAGAACGAAAACCTTCAGACAGCAATGTTATGAAATAAAAAAACGAGAGAGAGAGAGAGAGAGAGAGAGAGAGAGAGAGAGAGAGTGAGAGAGAGAGAGAGAGAGAGAGAGAGAGAGAGAGAATAAACCAAACATTCAACAAAACAGCTCAGGTGAAGAATCTACACAAATAAATGCCTGCGTGTAAAGGTAGGTTAAACACCAGTTGTGACACAAAAGGAGACTTCTAAGCTCTGTCTACTTTTCTTTTGCCTGCACATACAATGAATAATCTACTACATTCTCCCCTCATTTTATTCTTCACCTTCACATTTGAAACAATTGAATAAACCACATCATCATTGTCCTCAGTTTCAGTTTTTTATTATTCCTGATGAGAAGCGTTGAGAAATGCTCTTCCATATCTGTCAACTAGGGAAAGTGCAATCTCTAGAATCTGCTGATGGCATAAGTGGTGCCAATCACGATTTCTTATCATTACTAGCTAAGCTACAACCCTACTTGGAAAAGCAGGATGTTATAAGCCCAGGGGCCCTAACAGGAAAAATAGCCCTATGAGAAAAGGAAACAAGGAAAAATTATATATTTTAAGAACAGTAACAACATTTAAATAAATATTTCCTATATAAACTATAAAAAACTTTAACAAAACACGAGGAAGAGAAATTAGATAGAACACTGTGCCCGAATGTACCCTTAGGCAAGAGAACTCTAATCAGAGACAGTGGAAGACCATGGTATAGAGGTTATGGTACTACCCAAGACTATAGAGAACAACGGATTGATTTTGGAGTGTCCTTCTCCTAGAAGAGCTGATTACCAAAGCTAGAGTCTCTTCAGCCCTTGCCAAGATGAAAGTGACCACTGAACAATTACAGTGCAGTAACCCCTTGGGTGAAGAAGAACTGTTTGGTAATCTCAGTGTTGTCAGGTGTATGAGGACAGAGGAGAATCTGTAAATAATATGCCAGACTATTCGGTATATGTGTAGGCAAAGGGAAAGTGAACCGTAACCAGAGAGAAGGATCCAATGCAGTGCTGTCTGGCCAGTCAAAGGACCCCATAACTCTTGCGGACTCTAGCGGTAGTATCTCAACGGGATAAGGATAGGCATCATTAGAATATGAATGACAAATTTTCTTTGAACTTCTTTAATATTTAGTGTATGAATCCTAACCTTCTCTATTTTTTCATCTGAAACTTCGCTCCCCGGTGATACTTCTTGTCTTTTTCTGAATCTATCTGCCTCCCGTTTAACTCTACGATCGTCATACTAACAACTTAGATATCTAGAAACGTATGCAAGCGAAGATAATGTTGTATGGTTAAAGTTCAACACAAATATAACACAATAAGTTTAATATAACATGAAAAAGAGTGAATGATAACCATAAAAGTAATTATACACGGTGTGATCAAAAGTATACGATCGCCAAGTCAAGTTAGTGAGGCAGGAAAGCACAAGGCACCACAGCTGTGAGAGAGAGAGAGAGAGAGAGAGAGAGAGAGAGAGAGAGAGAGAGAGAGAGAGAGAGAGAGAGAGAGAGAGAGGGGAGAGGGCTGGAAAGCGGACGAGTGATCTGTGGAGACTTTGTTACCAGTGGGGAAATCCATTTAAAACCAGTTGCCCCCAGTTGTGGTCCATTTTTTACTGCGTTGAATATAGCGAGTTTGTCTACAATTTCTCAAGTATTTTCAGATGATTTTTACACAGGATGCACATTTGCATCAATGTATGTATAATTAATGAAATTACATTTAGTTTTGTACTTTAAAAACACCGATTTCATATATATATATATATATATATATATATATATATATATATATATATATATATATATATATATATACATTTGCATTCATGTAGTTAGCCTAAAATTAATGAAATTTCTTTTAGCTTTTTACTTAAAAAACACCGAATTGAATTTTTATATATACATATGCATTCATGTATGTATAAATAATGAAATTACATTTGGTCTTGTACTTTAAAAACACAGAATTCAATCATAAATTATTGTAAATATTCTTCATTAAAAGATTTGCATCTCAGATTGTAATAATTTACAAAAGATGAGTCATTACAGTAAAAAATTTGGTTGTAGTACCTATTGATAGTGTCTGCTTACCTATATAACTCATTTTAAAATTCAACAGGTTAAGAAAAAAAGCGTTTGAAATTTGTAGCAAAACTTAATTAAACTCGAAATTCTTTTGGTCGTTTGTGTGTCTAATGCACCAGAGTTCAAGTGAAAGTGTGCGCCCGAATTAGCACGAAATTTTCTCCCTTGCATTTATAAAAAACGTGCATTGCTACATTTACTGCTGGGAAGTTTTCCTTTGCTTAATTAATATGACTTTTATAGAAGGAGCCTAGCTAAAAATAATTAATTGCCGATAAAAAGTACGGGTTTACTGAAAAAAAAGGAGGAAAAAAATGCATGAAAACTGTGCCAGTATTTCTTTAATTGAACAGCTAATAACGATTAACCTCTCGCTAAACATTAACGTGTACCCAACAGACTCCAGCATAACCTAGTTTATTTTGCTTGGTAGAAATTACACTTTTAATTAACTTAAGTCAAACATACCAGAAATTATTCCACAAAGTAAAGAGTTACAGTTTTTAATTGACAATCTATAAATAAAAGTCTTTTAAGCGTAAAAATCCAGTTATACATACATATATATATATATATATATATATATATATATATAT
>NC_090764.1:24434370-24449370 GCF_036898095.1 Palaemon carinicauda
CTTATCAAAATTTTGTAAGTTTATTTAAATCCATGTGATCATAAATATAAAAGACAATGATGTATGATAATGAAGTATGGATTTAAAGTTCCCTTGGTCAGGTAAAAATTGACTCTAAGCATCCAATGATAAACTACAGCTATATATTATCAAGATCAATAAAGCTTAATATTACACTGCATTTATTACACCTTTGAAGCATATAACACACCACAGAAAAAAAGAGAGTCACAGTGAAGCATAACCATCAACATTAAGCACGATGGATACTGCAGATTAATTGAACCATATGCATATCTCTATACAGATCGAATAAATACTTCCGATACGTTCCGTGTGATAAGCAGATTACAACATAAACTTATTAGTAAAGGAAACTTACAGAAAATAAGAAAGTATCTAGCAATCTATGTAGCAAACAAGATACAGTATTACTTGAAATAGCTTTCTAAGGAAACGCCTTTAAGCACAAAGTCTCTCTAAGTAAGGAATGGTGTGTAATTAATTCCCTTCCATCAGATCAGCCTCTTATCTTAGTGCTACCAAACAGAGCAGTTCAAATCCCGTTTTACTTTCGAAAATATATACCGAAATATATATCTGTACATGACCTAACATGAAGGTAAAATCTCGCTTATTCAAATGCAGAGGTAGAAAACTCGAAAGAAATAATACTTCCTGTATACTTGCATGTGTAGAATGTTTTGCTTATTATGCAATAATGATATTTTAAAAGTTTCGTGATCCGACGACACCAAAGAAATTTAATTCCTCTGTAAGGAATATTGCTTTAGCTAGTACTAAACAACTATCCTCCTTGGAGTGTGGCATTTTCTCCAGCAGATGGAAAAGACGCAATATACAGATATTTAGCAAATGATGAAAAATACATTCCAGAATCAGGGCACAGAGAAACAACTTCACGAGCAGGAACGAGACCTTGGAAAAAAAACTAATGCTGACAAGAATTCCAGGGTGCCAAATGCATCTGCTTTTCCAGTTATACCTTGTTGGGTATTATTGTAAATGGTCATGGCAAGTCTCATAAATACAAACACACATACGTATTTATATGATTATAATATAAATACTGTATATATGTGCACATTTCTTTCACCTGAAAATAATCAACAGCCTTAATGCATCTTTGCAAGTTCACTTTTTTAATTTGTGTAGTATCACCACCAATGAAAATTATGAAGTCGAGGAAAAAAAAAATATTGTTGAAAAAAAGGGACACCGTCACCGTAACTTCTGTCTTTTGCTTCAGACTTTAATATATATTTATATATATATATATATATATATATATATATATATATATATATATATATATATATATATATATATATATATATATATATATATATATATATATATATATATATATATATATATATATATATAATATATATATATATATATATATATATATATATATATATATATATATATATATATATATATATATATATATATATATATATATATATATATATATATATATATATAAATAATCCTTTCTAAGTGAGGTTACCTTATCGACGTGAAAGGGACTCCCATTCTAGTTTGGTTTGCTTTGAGCGATCAGGCAAAAGTCTCCCACCATAACCAATCCGCAGTGACCAGCGTGGTGATGAAAACTGGCCAAACGCCAGGGATTAATAAGAACATGTCTGAGGACTTTGTGCTGCTGTGGACTAGAAACGGCTGCATTTTTTTGTTGTTTAAAAAGAAAAAATAAGAAAAAATCTCTCTCTCTCTCTCTCTCTCTCTCTCTCTCTCTCTCTCTCTCTCTCTCTCTCTCTCTCTCTCTCTCTCAAGTTACCTAAAAGTTGCCTTTAAAGGCAACATTTCCCGACCAAACATTTCAAGATCCCTCCACCAGGCTTTTCAACAGGGGGACCTCAGCGCTTCAACATTTCACCCAAATGTTTTGACATTACACAGAAGGAATGTTTGTCCTTGCAGTGGCGCATGCATTTGACTTGACTGCCGTTGTGGTTTGCCCTGCCAGCTCAAGAGGAATTGATGAAGGCCCAATTGCTGTGGCGCAGCTCGAGTGAGAATTCCTGATGGCGTCCTTACGAATTCCGATCCATTATGATTCGACATGGTCGGTCTATTTACATTCTGATGATCTCGCTATCGGAGCATCGTTAGGCGTTATCTAGCAATGCCTCCTTACATTTGGGGTACAACAGCTTAATTTTTCAGTCATGTCGTTTTGTCTATTGATTGACACACCATCTATCTGTCTATCTATCAGCCCATTTCTATTTATACTGTATACTTGCGGGTGTGTACTTACAGCATTCTATATCTGAATCCAAGACGTGGAGTGATAATGTACTTTTATAAGAGTTAGAAAATGCAAATGTCATGAAGTCATTATGAATATTACAAAAACTATACTTTGTATATACATACATATATATATATATATATATATATATATATATATATAATATGTGTGTATATATATATATACATATATATATATATGTAATAATTATATACTACATGTTTAAAACACATGACCTAATAGGTCACTGTGGAAGTAGAAGCGAGTGTGAGAAGTGCTGTAGTCATATCATAGCAGGATGCGAATACCAAACCTCAGCAATGTAAAATTTTTCATGAGGAGTAAACACCAACCCAGTCCGTGAGAAAGGTTGTCTGTGAGAACGGAACTGAGTATCTTCCGGTATTAATGTGGTGTTTACATAAATCATTAAGTGCTGAAATAACTTTAACATGAATATGGATATTTGTATCAGTTTACTTTACGATGTCATACGGAATGGTCAGCAGACCAAACCAGCTATACTCTTGTGATGGAGATGTTAACACTGTTCTTAAAGAATAAACCATTTCAAAGTTAACTTACTTAGACTTTACTTGAAGATGTAACATACCAACTTTAAACTATAACACATTAAAGATGACATTTGAAGAGAACCCAAATGTGTGTTAACTACAGTAGCACACTAATATATACACACACATACATATACATATATGGGTGAGTATGTGTGATGTGGCTAGCGGGTAAAGCTCATCAGTTTCGTTTGTTGGGTCGAAGGGTAATTTTTAGCTTATTTCCTAGAAGTTGACCTGTCTGTACATGGGTCCCAGCGCCTTGCAGTGTCAGTAAATGGGAACACAAGATTGGTGCATTCTTCCCGAAGTACTTAAAACGATAACAGTCCATGATTTCAACGAGGACTACACACAAACACACATACATACATATATACATATATACACACATACATATATACATATATATACATATATATATATATACACATATACAGTACATATATAAACATATATATACATATATAAACATATATACATATATATACATATATATATATGTATATATATATACATATACATATATAAACATATATATGTATATATATACATATATAAACATATATATGCATATATATACACACACACACACATATATATATATATATATATATATATATATATATTGTATATACTCACGTATGTTTGTTTTTGTGAAAGAACGTTTGTTGTTATAAATGTTTTCGATAGTATTGCTTCAAGCAGATTTTTTCACTGGATTTGAGCATTAAACGCTATATGGAATATCATTTACAGTCTCTTTCTGCCACTCTCTCAACCCATTCCAAAATATAATTCTTTAGTATATTAATTAGATTTTATCCATAATTAATTCCGAGTTTGATAACCCCTCACCTAAAACTTTCCTAATAAACCCTTCCTTTAATATTCATTTCCCCCTCAGCAAGCGGCCAACCTGCTTCATTTCCCTAATCAATCACTTTCAATAAAGTACAATTTCCAGTCAACATTTAGACCCTAATATGATTCATTGACGAGGCCATTCTTTTGGGTTATACTGTAACACTTGCTTGATTGACTTTACATTACGTCATACCATGATTACTTGATATTTATTCATCTCTAGACCCTTTTTACTAATGAATATGTCTATCCTCAGATATCATATTTGTATTTTCGTAGAGATTTGTTATTAATAATATTTCATATAACCTAAATTACATTTCATATGCTTCACAGGCTTTACTAAACCATAGGACCCTTTGATTTATTTCAAGGAATTACAAATCGTTTTAATATTGATGTTTTTGTCCAGTTGCTTTAACGAATACATTAGTATTTATTCATTAGTATCTAACTTTAAATAAAATGTCAAAAAGGTACTATGTTGGATTAAATCAAATCTCTCTTATTTTTATATTTTTAAGATTATTGGGGAACTTTTTTTTTTTTGGTAATAATTCTCCATGCATCATATCCTTTTAACAGGATAGCAATGCCCCATTTAATAATAGCATCTGTAAAACTTCAACTGGGGGGGGGGGGATTTGTAGTTTACGTTACAAAATAAAGATTCTTGTCTCAATAAATACACACACAAAAAAAAAAAAATTTACTGACGTTTTATAACAACAAAAAATATTCAGTATTTTGATCGAGCAATGGGTGTCTGGATCTTGTGAAGTTTTAATATATTATTAGGAAAATGAGGACCTCCGTATGAAATTCTTAACTCAAATAGAGTAAAAACAATTATCTCCTTGTTCAATCAAGGTGTGTACACACACACACACACACACACAAACACACATATATACATATATATATATATATATATATATATATATATATATATATATATATATATATATATATATATACTGTGTATATATATCATTTTTACCTCCGCCAACGAAGTTGGGAAGAGGTTATGCTTTTTCCTCTGTTTGTCTGTGAATAACTTCCTGGTCACAATTTTACTCATAAAGTAGTGAATCTTTCAGGGATTAATTGTCGAGACGTAGAAGTGATTCAATTTTTAAAGTCCTAGGTCAAGATGGAGAAAAAAGGTCAACCGAATTAAACCTTAGGCAAGCTGGTTTCGAGAAATAAGCTGCCGTGGCGGACGTGTGCAATCTCAGAGTGCTTTTTCAGTTCCTTTACGAATTACACCGCAATCTAAATTCATAAGCATATGGAAAGAGAACGGCTAATGACAATGGAATAGCAAGTTAATATTAGCCACCTTTTTTTTCTCTTTAAATACGGACCGCACCATGATTAAAAGAACAGGCGATTTAGAAGTTAATGGTGTATTCCTCTCTTCTTATGGAACAATGAATTCGCTAAAGAATATTACAAATGAATCTTACGTATATGAATTAAAGGGCCTTTCTATTTTAACTGCAGTTTCTTGTATGTGCGTAAATGTGTTAATACAATAGAAAAGATATAATCTAGATAAGGAAGTACAATAATTGACCATGCGTGGTAAAGTGTTATGAATAGTTAAAATAAATGCTTCCAAAAATCAGTTATTCGAATATTGCTGAAAATAATGAACTGAAGATGAAATTTAAAATATAAGATCGTAATAGTTACTAAGAATGATTTTATATCATATATTAAAACACAACAGTTAATAAATCTCAATAAAAAATAGAGGAACGCCCATATAGACATCAAAGTTGAAAAGAATAAATAATAACTCGAATATATATTGCAATTAAACAACGTTAGTTCCAACAGAACGACCAGAGAAAAATGTTACATACTTCATCAAAAACAATACAGCAACTTAATGTGCAGTTTCTAAACCAGTAAATAAAGTATATTTTTCAGATTTTACACCGTTCACAGGCTTTAGGTATAAATTGCACTGCATCGGAAGTTGGAATTCATTGCAGCAATATATATTCACAGAGATACATGTTATGTTCGATTCAGGAACCAGGGGAGCATCAAAGCTTCCGAAACGAGTATACGGATTAATCTGATATTGTCTGGATGCAAAAACCTTTACAAACGAATGGAATGTCCTTAGTTTCCTGTTCCGATATTTTGTGGAATTTCTGTGGAAATTTTGATTTGGTCTTCAAGTGTTGTAGAAATCCTGAAGAAATTTTTTCCTTGTTCTTTAAGTGTTGTAGAATTTCTGAAGAAATTTTGCCTTGTTCTTCAAGTGTTGTAGAATCTCTGTAGAAAGTTTGCCTTGTTCTCTAAGTGTTGTAGAATTTCAGTAGAAATTTTACCTTGTTCTTTTAGTGATGTAGATTTTTTTCCTTGTTCCTTTAGTGATGTAGAATTTCTGCAGAAATTTTACCTTGTCCTGTTAAGTGTTGTAGAATTTCTGTAGAAATTTTGCTTTGTTCTTTTATTGTTGTAGAATCTCTGCAGAAATTTTGCCTTGTTCTTTTAGTGTTGTAGAATTTCTGCAGAAATTTTACCTTGTCCTTTTAGTGTTGTAGATTTTTTTTTTTTTTTTAGAAATTTTGCCTTGTTCTTTTAGTGTTGCAGAATTTCTGTAGAAACTTTGCCTTGTTCTTTTAGTTGTAGAATTTCTGCATATATGTTACCTTGTCCTTTTAGTGCTGTAGAATTTCTGCAAAAATTTTACCTTTTCCTTTTGGCCTTTTAGAATTTCTGTAGACCTTTTCCTTACCCCTTTGGTGTATAAGCTCTGCAAGTTTACTCTTGAATCTATTCGGGGTTTATTTTTTAATTAATTCGCACCAAAATATCATTATTCACATATGAATTACTTACCACGCCCCCTCAACAGATGTACAAATACATGATAGATATTCGATGAAGAACAGATATTAAGAAAACCGAAAAATCTAAATAAAAACGTCTGATGAATAAGAAAGAAGTTGGAAGCCAGGTAGGTCACGCTATCTTTTCTAAGTAATGTGTCATTTATTGGGCAGGAGAAAATTTTGGGAAGGAAATAGATTTAAAAGGCAATCTAAAGGTAGGCCGAACACAAAGAAAGAGTTCAAGCTCTCCATTTTTTTTTTTTTTTTTTTTTTTTTGTTAAAGTAGTTGATATATTACCAAGCAAATACATATATCACTATAATTGAAACGAAACATTGTGTATAAATTTTACCTTGTTCTTTTAGTGTTGTAGAATTTCTGTAGAAATTTTGCCTTGTTCTTTTAGTGTTGTTAAATTTCTTTATAAATTTTGCCTTGTTCTTTTAATGTTGTAGAATTTCTGCAGAAATTTCACTTGTCTTTTAAGGGTTCTAGAATTTCTGTAGAAATTTTGCCTTGTTTTTTTCGTGTTGTAGAATTTCTGTAGAAGCTTTACGTTGTTCCTTTGGTGTTGTCGAATTTCTGCAGAAATTTTACCTTGTCCTTTTAGTGTTGTAGAATTTCTGTAGAAAGTTTGCCTTGTTCTTTTTGTATTGTAGAATTTCTGTGGAAACATTGCCTTGTTCTTTTAGGGTTGTAGAATTTCTGCAGAAATTTTACCTTGTCCTTTTAGTGTTGTAGAATTTCTGCAGAAATTTTACCTTGTTCTTTTAGTGTTGTAGAATTTCTGTAGAAACATTGCCTTGTTATTTTAGTGTTGTAGAATTTCTCTAGAAATTTTACCTTTTCCATTTAGTGTTGTAGAATTTCTGCAGACATTTTCCTTGCCCCTTATAGTATATAAGCTCTTCACTTTTACTCTTGAATCTATTGAGGATTTATTTTTCAGTTAATTCGCACCAAAATACCATTATTCACGTGAATTACTTACTACGCCCCCTTAACAGATGCACAAATACATGATATTTATTCGGTGAAGAACAGATGTTAAGAAAACCGAAAACTCAAAATAAAAACGTCTGAAGAATAAAAAAGAAGTTGGAAGCCAGGGAGGACACGCTATCTTTTCTAAGTAGTGTGTCATTTATTGGGCAGGAGAAAATGTTAGGAAGGAAAGAAATCTAAAGCGCGATCTAAAGGCAGACCGAACACAAGGGTTCGATCTTTCCATTTTTCGTTAAAGTAGATGATATAACATTACCAAGCAAATACCATATCACTAATATTGAAACGAAACATTGGTTTTGATGGAAGCGTTGCTGTTTGTGGTACCATTATTACAGAATAATTACCGGTATCCAGTAAAGTTATTAATCTGTCTGTAATGGATAGAATTCCTTATTCACCAAGGAAGTGACTTGTTATTTTTACGATTCTCTATATTTGCTATGGGTGGTTAGCATTCTTCAAGTATTTGCGGGTTTGTAGTATCAAGAGTTAATGCAAGATAATCAACAACTTTGGAATACTGCACTGTATCTGTTGCCAGGGAAGTGACACGTGCAACCAATCAAGGGACACAACGTGACTTCAACGTAAAAAGAAAAATTGACAAATATAATCTATAAGGAATGTTTTCTGGAACTCATAATAAAACTATAGTGTAAATACTATATCAAAAGTGTTCTAATAAGATGGCATCCTCTAAATCTTATAACAGAGGCCCTCAACTTACCGAATGTTATACAACTTTTAGAGTGGCTTACCCACATTTAATATGCGATGAATATGCTTCTTTTGGATTCCCAGCATATTATCAAGAAATTAATAATCACGTTAAGAAGCCCATTTCATGGGGCACACAGTTACTATTGCCTTCATAATGCTTTTACCCTGAAACAGTGAATGTAAACAATAATGCCCTTTGTAGTGTTATATTTTTCCATTCTATTCCATGTATATCTTGCTTCCCTTTTGCACAAATATTGAAATATTGTCTTTTTTTTCATAATTTCATAATATCAACTTTTTTTTTTTTTTTATTAAGGGAGTGAAGAATTTGTCACCCGTTACTGCATAAAGAAAATCTGACATTTCATGTGGGAGCGTAATATTCTTCTCTTATGCTTCAAATATTTCGTATATGAAAGCGGACTCCTCCTTCATAACTTTTGATGTTTCTCATTCGGAACTTGTTTCCAGCACAGCTCTTTGATCTTGACAGAAATTCAATTTGGTGAGATTCTCCAAAGCATAAGCTATTTTGCAGACATTCATCTTCACATTTATTGCCGAAATCGAAAGCTGCTGGCGCTAATTTAATGTAATATATTCGTTTGAACCTTATTTTTCATGACAATCATACATGTGAATGAAAATAGATTCTATTGCTAAAATTTCAGTATTACATTAAAATATTGTATATACTTGCGTGCGTGTCATTAATACTTTTTGAGAGAATTTAAATACTTCAGTCCTATTTTGTAAATTACATTTAGTAGTTTGGTCAGGCCACCAGCCACCCGTTGAGATACTACCGCTAGAGAGATATTGGGTCTCTGGTCAGGATAGACAGTACTACATCGGACCCATCTCTGGTTACGGCTCAATTTTTCTGACTACACATACACCGAGTAATCTCTCCTATTCTTCTCACATTCGCCTCTTTCCTTACAAACGTGACAAGGCTTAGATTACCAAACAATTCTTCTTCGCTTAATGGGTTAACCACAGCACCGTAATTGGTCAGTGGCTACTTTCCTCTTAGAGTAGGAGAGACTCTTTAACTATGGTAAACAGATCTTCTAGAAGAAAGACACTACAAAATCAGACCATTGTTTCTAATCTTGGATAGTGCCATAGAGTCTGTACAATGGTCTTCCACTGTCTTGGGGTAGAGTTCTCTTGCTTGAGAGTAGACTCTGGTACACTATAGTATCTTATTTCGCTTCCTCTTGTTTTTTGAAGTTTTTGTACTTTATATATAAAAGATTTATTTTAGTATTGTTACTGTTTTAAAATATTTTTGTTTTCAATTGTTCATTACTTCTCTTGTAGTTTATTTATTTCCTTTTCTCGCTGGGCTATTTTTCCCTATTGGAGCTCCTAGTCTTAGAGCATCCCGCTTTCCCAACGAGGGTGAGAACAGTATATCTTTACGAACTTAGGATTAAAACTACGTTTTTTTAACAGTGAACATAGGTTTCCCCTTCACTCCTCAAACACCAATCTCCCAAATTTCATCTTCTATATATATATATATATATATATATATATATATATATATATATATATATATATATATATATACATACTCTGAATAAAAATAAAACTCCTGTACTCGCTAGCCAAATAATTCGTTATCATTTCTAATGCATAAAGATTTAAAAACCTTTCTTACTCCCTTGATATGAATCTCAAACGATTCCTTAAGATATCACACAACAGAAAGGAAAGAAATACAAAGAAAATTCAATTATGTAGAACATGAGGCCAAAATATAAGAAGCTAGAAACCCCCATGAGATAAATATGGACTGCTAAACACGATGGATACCGAGTTTAATGAGTTTTAGAATCAAGATCCTTGATTAAAACCGGGGAACAATCGTTCCTTGGAGGCCCTTAGGGGCTTCTACTTCCTCTCCTTCTTCTACTTCCTCTCCGAGATATTGACTACCAATGAACGCCGTCTTTAATCGAGATTAAACCATCATGATTAACCTTGACTTTCAAAGACCAAACGAAGGCTGATCATTCAGTAGCCTTTGATGGTCTGAAGCCTCATTAGTTTCATGTATATTCAAAATTGTTTCGTCTAAAGATTTGGATATTTTCTTTTTTTTTTCAATTTTGATTAAATTGTTAACTTCGGTTGTTGATAGGGTTTCCTTATAGGGAGCAAGTTAACTTGGGAAATTTGTTTACTATTCTGCTGACGCTAACTCTCTAATTAACAAATGCATATATAAATATATATAGATACATAGAGACATACATACGTATATACAGTATATACATTATATATATATATATATATATATATATATATATATGTATATATATCATATATATATATCATATATATATATATATATATATATATATATATATATATATATATATATATATATATATATAGTTAATCTTTGCATCCAATTTTTGCAAACATCATAATAAAGGAGTTCAACTATGTACAGTCCCTACTTCTAATTGCAAATAAGCATGTGAAAAGAAAAATTATATGAATTCATGTAAAAGAATATCTAATATCTGCAACAAATATGACCCTAAAATCCCTACTTAAAGACCACAATTTGGATTATAACTCCCGGCAAGTAAAAACATGTGAACACAGAAATGTTTGTAGGCGCACCTTAAAGTTCATAAATCCTTATGACCTTCAGTATCATAATGAGTTCGAAAAAAGGAGAGGCATGATGTATGCGATTACTGTAGATACTTCATGCATTCCTAATGCTCTTCGTTTCACTAAAAGTCTATAACATTTGAATAACATTCAAATCGAGCCTTCCCTATATAATGAAGAGCAAGTGGCTGGCTATAGAGGGCACTAAAAGAGTTGAAAGACCCAGATCTATATGGCTGAGGACTATGAAACGTGGGGTAGGAGATGATGAATGGAGAAGTATTGAATTAAAAGCTCAATATAGGTACGACTGGCGAAATCTAACTGGGACCCTTTATATCAATGGGCGTAGGAGGAGATGATGAAGATGATATATATATATATATATATATATATATATATATATATATATATATATATATATATATATCTTTCCTGTCACGCTTAGAGGCGTTGCCAAACGTATGTCGACTTGATCTCTCCACGTACCTCGGCTATGGAGAGAGACAAAGTAGTCATACCCTGGTGAGAGAGACTACTAATCCTAGAGGTAGACTCAGAAACCCCAATCTCCAACAAATTGTAGAAACTGCCGTGTTGTACTTAGGAAAGGGGAGGCGTGGGAAGGGTTGAAACAGTGTGTGCGTGTTTGCATATCTATTCAAAGATTTAGCCCTCATTTTAGACGGGCTAAATACACTAGTATGTACACATTTTCCTTACTTTGAAATTGCTCTTCGAGTTTTGAATAGTTAACTACGGCATTTAAAAAAGAAATTCACTTACCTGACAGTTTTTGAATAAAGAGCTTCAAAGTTTTTCCTCCCTTATCGACGGCGTTGTACGTTTTGAGAATTACCATATTTTTTTATTTTTTTATTTTCGCGACATCTGAAATATGAAAGTAAGGGACCCATTAACATAAGTAAAAAAAAAATAAAATCTCATACGATCGTATTAGAATTCTTTATCTGAATTTGTATATTTAATACCAGTAATTGCCTCCCAATTAAAACATTAGCATTAGGAGGGGCAGCTTATTTTTAGACCTTGACCTTTGGCCTTAACATGTATTATTTGGCGTGGATTTTCATACACTCTAATATGAACCAAGTTTAAAGTCTCAGTGACAACGATGTCCAAACTTATGGCTAATTGCGTTACTTGGAAATTTTGGTTGACCTTTGACATTGACCTTTCAAAATTTAATCATTTCCAGCTTTTTACATAACATTTAATTCCTGCAAGGTTCATTACTCTACGATTAAAATTGTGGCCAGGAAGATGTTCATAAACATACACACACACAAACAAGAGTGAAAACATAAACTCCTTCAAACTTCATTGGCGGAGGTAATAAAACTAAAAGGAGAATAACTTGATTGAAACCCTGCCTTGGCAGAGCTGTATAACAACAATGGATAATTCATATACTTTTTAAATAAAATCGACTAATTTTTATTTTGTTCAGAAAAAAAAAAATCATATCGTCTCCTTGCTAGTACTATGGTAACGTGTTCGCCTGGCATTCGCATGGCAGCAGATGGATCCAAGCTCAGGACCTTGAGTTTAACCTGTTTAGTGAGAAGCAGACTGCTGTCGTATGGCACTAGAGTGGGGTGGGGGGTTTAATGGGCTTGCCCGGCTAACGTTCTAATGAGCATCCATTGTGATGAAACTGGAGCTGAAAACAGGCTCCATTAATTTCGATATATCTTATTTTTACTTATATTAAAAGTAGTAACAAAGACGCTTAATTATAAAATCATTTATAAATTTTAGGTTTAAGAATCTTATTTTATTTTATCCATGCATTCATATACCTCTTAATCTTAGCCCTATATAATAGTATTCTCGATTTTAATTCACATTACATTGGGAATAATTTAAACCTAAGGGAGAATTATATGCGACTTGTATCGAGTACTTAAAATCTAAATAAATCCTCGCCACCATTATAGTTTAATTTTTAAGTTTGTACCATGGCTATTTGTGATGGCTTTATTACTAACAATGATGACGTTTATTCGTTCAAATATGTTTCAAAATGTCACATGTAATAAGAAACGAAACTTATGAACAACAGCATTTAGTAAATAAAAATATTTACTAACATTAATTTATACAGACTGAGAGTGAAATGAAAAAATAAAAAGAAGCTTCGAGGTTTCGCAATACTTTTTCTGGCGTGGAATACATTAAAAATCATCAAACAATAACACAGAACCTGAGAACTTTTTTTTTTCTTTTCTTCTCGAAAACTGTTTCCTCAAAAATACTCTTGAAACGGGTCTAGGATCAAAGGCCTTCTCCCCTTTTTCATTAACTATTCTAATGACGTCATAGGCACATTTAAGTTCGTCGTAACCCCTCTTGTGCGGAGCAGCTCTGGCTTTCAATGAAAAAAAAAAAAAAAAAAAAAAAAAAACCACACGAGCAACACATTTACAAATATTTTCTAAATACAGTGAAAATGTTGTACGATTGCTTTATAAAAATAGAAATTGTTCACCCAGGGGACATAACATTTCTTTGATAAACTAAGAGTATGTCATGTGCAGTTAATTAGGTCTTGCTTAGTACCAATAGGTATAAGTGTTATGGAGATTGTGACCAAATTATATAATGATCATTCTTATCATATAGCTGAATCGGTGGATCGTCGTTTAAGATCTAATTTGGGTGGTAATACTTTCCTGTTAAGTATGTTGATATAAATCTAGTTTCATAGTTTATCTAACGCTCATCTATTCTACTCAAATATCTAAATTGTTTAATTTCTTATTTCAATCCAAGCGTGTTGTTTAATTCTCCGTTTCCTTTTAGGGCACTTGTGCTTGTAGTAGTCTGGTACCAAAATAGGGGTGTACTTTGACTTATAATAACAAGAACAACAATTTCAATAATACCGATAATAATCATAATAATGTCATACGGTTTAAAACCCAAGATTTCTTTTCTGTAACAGAAAATGTGGAAAATAACAACCATCTTTTACCATATTCACACAACACACACACACACATATATACATACATACATACATATATATATATATATATATATATATATATATATATATATATATATATATACACATACATTCTCTCTCTCTCTTTTATATATATATATATATATATATATATATACACATACATATATATATATATATATATATATATATATATATATATATATATATATATATATATATTAAGAACTTCCCACTAAATGTTAAATACGTTTCCCTATCAATTCTTTCATCGAAAGTATCCATATATCCAAAACGCCTCACTCGAAGCACACCGTATACACCCTGGTTAGCCTCCGTACCATAGCATCATCTCACGTGTGATCCCATTAACTTTTGGTTTCCTTTGATTTATTTTACCTATCAACTGCCGTCCTAGTCCCCTAATATCTGTACTAAATCCTTCTATCTTTCATCTTTCAACTCTGCCTCTCTTTTCTTTACACATTTAACAAAAGCTCATATTACCAATGACATCGACCCATGGATACCTCTCTTGTTCTTTTCTGTCACTTGACGGCGTTTTAAAAGTTTAAAGGCCGCTCATGAATGGCAGAGGCCACTCAAGCTAGGACCAAGGAGGGCCAGGTAATGGCGGCTGATGACTCACCAGATAGACCTATAGGCTCCCCCAAACCCCACATCCTTAGCTCACAAGGAGGGTGAGGACGCAGCGACCAAAGGAACTAACGAGTCTGAGCGGGACTCGAGCCCCAGTCTGCCGGTCACCAGTCAGGGACGTTACCACATCGGCCACCACACCTAAGCATATTTACCGAAAATGCAAGTGATCTTTCTTGAAATATACAAAAATTTCATGGTTATTAATATTTCAATTTTCGGTTGTCATCTTCCATATTAGGCTTTCATTAATGACATATTTCTTTATTTCAAAGTTTAAATGAACATTTTAACGACCACACTTCCCATTTTTTTTTTTTTTTTTTTTTTTTTTGCGTAATTACTGAAATATACAAAGGCTCAATTTCAAGAATTTT
>NC_090764.1:24454370-24494370 GCF_036898095.1 Palaemon carinicauda
TATCTTTTTTTTTTTTTTTTTTTTTAGTAATTTCCCTTTTATAACAATATGTCATCGGTATAAGAATGACTATAAATTCAAGAAAGTTAATGCAAATATTAACTTAGCGTAGACTGCCAATTCGCTTGGTCTTATGTTAGATGAACTCCTCGATAATTTTTTTCTTTATTTTCCTGATAAAATCACTTAATCAAATGGTTCCAAACATTCCACTTTAAAATGGGTTAACCTTTCACAACGCTGTAATAAAGCCTAATTCATCGCTAATATAAGTCGTTAACAAGTCCCAATTTCTAACTGCTTGGATGATAATTTTTCAAATTTTTATTATAAAGAATGTGAAAACGATACATTACTACGATGGGTGAAATCTACCATTTTTCTTATCATTTAACAAAAGTAACTTCTACTTTTGCTTATCATTTAACAAAAGGTAACTTTTACTTTCGCTTATCATTCAACAAAAAGTAACTTTTACTTCTCTTATCATTTAACAAAAAAGTAACGTTAAGTTGAAATCGACTTAACACGAAACAACGTTCCATGAATCAGGGGTCTCTTGAGAATTTAGTTGTTTGGGATATTGGATTTGAAATTCAGATTCCTGCGTCCAAAATTGTAACTTTCGGGATTTTGTACAGCATTGCAGCTGCTCATACTTAACGTAAATAGAATACACTACCAGATGTTTAACTAGCAAATTCTGAAATTGCCTAATCTTAAGACTGTCATTGACCTGACTTTCTATTGAGAAAGCGTCCAAGCATACAAGCCTGCAATCTAATCAGCATCCTGGCTAGTACAGTGGTAAAGTGTTTGCCTAGCATTCGCATGGCAGCAGACCGATTCCCAATCGAGACCGGGAGTTTAAACTGCTACCTGGGGAGGCAACACAGTGGGGGGGTGGCCTTTGTTCGGCTGACCTTCTGGGGCGTATCTGATATCAGACATATTTAACCTTAACCTTTAAGGAAGACATTTTCCGGAAATTTAAATTTCCAAAGTTCCTTAGCTCGTAATTTGAAATACATATTGAATATCATGCTTGGATCACGGATGCTGTTCGCTACCAATTGCAATCTCATGCTAATTTCCGCTTAATAATGCTCTTCATTACTCTTGAAACTCCGCTTCAAAGGCAACCTTAATTGTAACTCTATGATAGCAACGTAATTGATGGCACATGTACGAAGACAATAAAACCCCAAAATAGACATTCATCTACACATAAAAGCTTCGATACTTGTTTATATTCAAAGCATGAAATGTAATCTAAATCTACCGCGAATCAAAGGTTTGGTTTGTAAATCATGGGTACGACTAACTGGGATATCACATATTGTCTTAGTCGTAACAAGGCATCAATATACGTAAACTAACTGTAAGCTTGATACTTTACTACTTTAGTAATAAAACTTTATATTAACGACATTTCTACCATAATAACTAAAGGTTAAAGGCTGTTCTTTAAATGAATATACCAACTTTCAAATTTATACACGTGTCTTCATGTACACGAAGAGTTAACTCAAATACAATATAAATTATAAGCTTGCTATATAATTCACGAGTTTAGGGACGCATTACCTTTCCCAAAAGTATTATAAGCTATCTAGACAAAATTACCTAAAATTATAAAATCTTCCCGAAGAAATACTGTATATCAAATATACAACTATCCTCTCAATTCTCTCTCTCAAACAACCGTCAAAGTTAAGTTTTTCATATTCACTAACAATAAAACAGTAAACAAGCAATCCATAACATAACGTTAAATTAGTCGTCTGACTTCCTCTAAAATAAATTGTGTCCGTGCACACGTATATCAACTCAAAGTGGAAAAAGTAAAGCGGAAAACCAAATCGTATCATCAATAACTATTCCAGCTTCCCGTTTGATCGTTTTCACTTCCAACGTAGCTTTGAATATGGACTAAATCCAACTCAGAGCTTTAAAGGCAAAAGGACTCTTACGATTGTACCATTGAGGCCTGATGATCAAAGAACGCACAATTTTCAGGTTTAAAAGAGTACGTTACCCCAAAAAGGAATAGAAATTGGAGAACGTTGCACCTGTCGCAAGGCAGCTGTTAGGTACTAACAGAAGAGCAACGTGAATGTAACTGAATTTTATTCAATAAGATAACGAGCTTATATACAAGCGGTTGAGGACAACAATGACACAAAAATTCCAACAATATGAAACATGCAATGGCAACCTTAAACAGGTTTTTCTATTATCAGTGCGGGAGAGATCGAGAGATAAAAAAAAATGCATTACAGTATATGAGCATGTATAAATCATGTGCAGTAAACACCTTTCCACGAAGATTATAGAATATATGTGGGAAGAGTCCTAAGTGAATATATAACCCCGATAAAACTATGCACTTAAAACGTAACTACTTAACATTTATAATTAAAAGTAATGGTAGTGGGGAAATGGAAATGTGTACGATTAGAAATATGATACACTTACTAGCATGAGAAAGGTTATGTGGCAAAATGGGAATTATGAAATAAAATAATAGATACAAAATGATCGCAAAAGGTTAAACCTTACAAGAATGAGGAAGTAAATGTGATGGGCAATAAGCAAAGCGAGAAAAACTATAAAAAGGAATAAAAATGGTGTAAACGTAAAAGACAGTGACAGCAATGCAAAGTATAGCACAAGAAAAGTTTACCTAAGAAAAGAAAATTTTGCTGTATTAAAATATGGCTGAAACCGGTGTTCTTTACTATGCAATGTGGTTTATGTTTAGTAAATGCGCATGAACAATAGTAAACACGATAAAAGACTTTGCGGAATAATGTAAAAATACGCGAGTCAACAGGAGAGGAAAGATGACTCTTTTTTTTCAGGAGATTTGGTCAGCTGGAGAAAAAAGGGGATAAAGTAAATAGTGGAAAATAACATAATTCAAATATTAGGAGAGGGATGGGGAAAGGATAACTGACGGAGTGTAAACTCGACTGGTTAGTGTCGTTGGAATGGAAAGGACTTTGCAACTAATGAGTAA
Source organism: Palaemon carinicauda (assembly GCF_036898095.1). NCBI lineage: Eukaryota > Metazoa > Arthropoda > Malacostraca > Decapoda > Palaemonidae > Palaemon > Palaemon carinicauda. Next base: position 24,457,393 of record NC_090764.1, read on the forward strand.
ACGACACACACTATCATGGATAGATGCAATAATCGTAAAGAAATCTGGAATTGGGCGGAAATTCACACACATGTCATGTCAAAGATTGATTTTTGTCAATCATAGTTGCAAAAGCTTTTAATTGCCAGCAAGAATAATTTCAAAAGGTGCTTGGTTAGCGAACCTTTAGCGTTTTCTTTTGAATCTTAACATAAGTTTACACAAGTAATTGATAAGTAATGTAAGAGGTTTATTAATAATACTAAGCTCTAGTGTTCTATGAATGCATCTTGAACTATTTCTCCATAAAAAACTGGTTAGATCTATGGAGAAGGATACGGCACAAGACATCATTAGTGAAAATTTGCGAGATAATATTATCATCACATTCAACAACGACTCTTTAATACACTTAAATACATCTGCATTATCAGCAATTATCAAATCCTTATACACACTAGATACAATTTTTGTTCGTAATTTCCTATATTTGGTTGTCCCTATTACGTTACTAAGCATATTATTCTTTAAGCAAAAGTCTCAACACCATCCACAGTATTTCTAGAGACTTTACGATCAGCTTTTTGTAAATCGGCGAATGCCATATTATACAGTTTTTCCTTCAACTTCCATTAAGTTTCATATCTGCTTCCTTATCACCACTTGGTCAAAAGAAACCATCCCTTGCCTAAACCTGTACTAACCCTTACCCATCAATCTTTTTGTCACCTGCATTATTTTCTTAATCAAACCAGGTTATGGCGAAGCTGAAGTGACATTTCAAACCAACAATGTTAGGATACGTAGGTTAGTATTATATATATATATATATATATATATATATATATATATATATATATATATACAGTATATATATATATATATATATATATATATATATATATATATATATATATATATATACATAAAACATTAATGGGACTGAACGAAGTATTTGGCAATAAAAAATCTTTTACACACGATCATATTACCTGATAATATTTATACAATTTATTGTCCATCTCTATAACAGTGTAGCACGGTCATTAACTAGTCAAGTACCTTATAAGCCTGGAAAAACGTGGAAACCTGTCAGAGTACGGGTGGAAAGGCTACAAAGACGGCTAAGATGCATTGCCTACTTAACCAGACAGGAGATGCTAACAGTCCTCATACCCAAACTGTAAATAACATGTACGGCAAACCTTCTACAGTGCAATAGTATGGCGCGTCTCCTGTATATAATGCAGGCCTTACCTTTAATAAAAATTATAAATAATAATACTGATATCTTATCTAATAAATGGTTTGTAAGAATTTTGACAAACACTACTATACCATGGTATTCCAAAGTATACTAAAATTCTTCGTACTGCTACTTCCCCTTTCTTCTCACAGGAAACTTATGTGGCATCCAATAGCGGCACTCAAACCATACGCACATATGCATCTAGTAACCAGCTGCCCCGTTTTGCTGAACCACCTGACAAGAATGATAGCGACCAACAACTATTAAGAAGATCGGCAAGAACATAACAAGCAATAACTTACGTTGCCAACGCATGAGAGGAGTCAGTGGAAATTGGAATACCGGCACAAACAATTTTATGAAGATCTATTTTTGAGAAAGCCGTTAGTATTAAGTGAAGAAGAATCACATTCCTAAAATATCATGTCCGACAAGACTATCAACAGGGATGAATTTATTTATAGTCTCTCTCTCTCTCTCTCTCTCTCTCTCTCTCTCTCTCTCCGTATGTATGTATATAAATAAATATATATATATATATATATATATATATATATATATATATATATATATATATATATATATATATCAAATAAGCCATATATATATATATACATTAAAGGCTGGATTCTCTTAACGACCTTGGGATCAGAGCCCCAGGCGAAATCACTCAAAGACTAAAGTATCTGACCGGCCGGGTTTCGAACCCTGGTCCAGGATACCTGTATGACATTGACCATACCACTCGGCCACGAAGAGAGATAAAAGTCAATGACAATTCTTCTGTACATATACCTACATATATATATATATATACATACATATATATATATATATATATATATATATATATATATATATATATATATATATATATATATATATATATATATATTTGGCTTAAATTTTTAAAAAGTACAAATACTAATTCACTAAATTGAGTAACAGCGTTTACAACATACAAAACACATTTCATCAGATATTTTGCTTTACTTTAATAATTCCTTTCCCCTGTTTATCCTATTAACAACTATAACTAAGGCATCATCTAAAACATTAAAAAAGTAGAGGTTCACACTTCACTTTTGGTTCTGGTCTTTTGTTCTCCTCTAATTCACTAAGTCTGTGTATTGTGCTGCATATACTATTCTTATTTACACTGAAAATAAATGAACACATAGAGAAACGCCAAGACACAAAACTTTTACTTAAATGAAAAACTAAAATGTCAATTAAATTAATGTGTACTATGCGCAATGGTACATTACTGTACAGTATATTGAAAGCAAAGGGGACGTACCCTTAACAATTACGATTTACCTGCGCGTTCTTTTAACGAGAGAGAGAGAGAGAGAGAGAGAGAGAGAGAGAGAGAGAGAGAGAGAGAGAGAGAGAGAGAGAGTAGAAACAACTTAAAGGTCAAAGGTTAAAGGTTAAAGGTTAAAGGTGTCCGGTTTCAGTTCCAGTTTCATCAGAATAGATGCTCACCAGAACGTCAACCAGACAAGCCCAACACCACCCCCCCCCCTTGTGGTGCCCAACCACAGCAGTGGCTTCCCTTTAAACAGCTTACACTTACGGTCCCGGGCTGGGATCGATCTGCCACCCTGCGATTGCTAGGCAAACACGTTAAAACTGTACTAGTCAGGAGGCACTAAAACACTAAGACCCACATACTTGCTTCGGCGATATTTAAAAAAAAATCTATAATTATTTGAAGTTTTGTAATGAGTATTTGTAGTTTACTATTGCTAGGCAAAGTGACATGGGCTATTATGGGTTCTCGCCAAATGGGGAATTTCTAACCATTTTTACCGATGATGGATAGTTTCCAAATACGTGGAAATTAGATCATAAATATAAACATTAAATGTTAGCAAAAAAATTGCGAAGACCATTATTTTCATCAATAATGCCTACGTGTCTACTTATCAAGTCCTTATTTTACTATTGTATTTCTGTAAAGATTCTATGAAAGACTTATTACAGTGGCATTTTACACTATGGGTCTGCCGCAAAGGTAGATTAATCATAAGACTTCTTTATATATATATATATATATATATATATATATATATATATATATATATATATATATATATACACAAATATATATATACATACATATATATATATATATATATATATATATATATATATATATATATATATATAAGTAATTGTTATGAAGCGGAAAAGTGGGCAATACATTAAGAATTCTTTAGGAAACTTTCTGGAAAAAGAAAAAATCAATCTGATGCACCGATGCATTAAAAATAGCTATCAGGACACTAATAGTTGTTCATGTGCTTGTTACACGGACATCTGAAGAACAGAGTAGAAGTAACTGACAAGGAAAGAAAAACTGTTTTTTGAATGATTCATTGTTAATTTGATCTCATCATTTATTTATTTCCTTATTTCTTTTCCTCACTGGGCTATTTTTCCCTACTGGAGCCCTTGAGCTTATAGCACCTTGCTTTTCCAACTAGGGTTGTAGCTTGGATAGTAATAATAATAATAATCTACCTTTTCGTGCGTCAACAGGAAAAGTAATAATTGAAAACCTAATTGCCAAGCAAATTAGTTGATATCTTTCATTCTGTACTCATCAACAGAAGAGTTTTTTTTTTTATTTTTTTTTTTTTTTTAAGAAATTGAATTACTACGAAGATGGTTTACACTGAAGCAAACTCAATTTTTCGTCGATTTCTTCTTAAAACTGAAAAGCTCCAAAGACTTGCCTTGTGATAGAAAAGGCAAGGTGAAAACATAACTATAGTATAGTGATACACAGTACAGGTTAAAAGGTTAAAGGTGTCTAGTTTTAGTTCCAGTTTCATCAGAATAGATGCTCATCAGAACGTCAGCCTAGCAAGCCCAATCCGCCGCAGTGGTGCCCATCCACAGCAGTGGCCTTCCCAGTAAACAGCTTAAACTCACGGTCCCTGTCTGGGATCGACCTGCCGCCATGCGAAGACTAGCAAACACGTCACCACTGTATTAGCCAGGAGTCTAGGCACTACTATATAATAAAAAAAAATCGTATCAAAACGAAATGACTGCCCACCCCAACCTATAAAATGTAATATCTCAAAATATTTATACTATCGCCTATCTCTCTCTCTCTTCGTACAGACACGAGTCTCCTTAAGCTGTTCGCGTTTCAGCTCAAGTTCCCAACAGTCAAGGAACTCACCTATTTTACTCTTAACTTTCTGCAAACTCCCGGGGCTCTGCTGTTCCTTTGTGTCTTTCAGTAAGTGCTTTTCTGACACGCACTGGTTGCCACTGAAAACATTTCGTTAACATTGTCTCTTACGTTTCGCAATCGAAGAGTTTTACGATTTACTTAAAAAATACAATTAGTTGTGTAAGCTTTTATAGGTATGCAAATGACCCTAATAATAAACATTTTCCCATTTTCCGAACGACATTCTTAATTTTCAATAATTATAAGTATTAAGTATTGAATTAAAAGCTCAAGATAATGACGCCTGGCGAAATCTTACCGATGCACTTTCCGTCAATAGGCGTGTGAGATGATGAGGATGATGATGATGATGATGAATATAAATAATTATATTTAAGATTTCTTGTGACCTTTCACATAGACTGTCAGCAGCGAACATCGTCAAAATTATGTTCCATAATTACAAGAAATCGCCTTAAAGATGAAGATAATACCATAAATATTTGTGAGCCACTAGACATTATAGTACCTTGTCCAAATAACCAAATTAATCAATATTACGTCTAGTTAGTCCTTCAGAGGGTGCAAATCACGAAATTTCACAACACCGTGAAATATGCATCTCTGATTATTATTCACCGGAAAGGGAATAAAGAATATAAGCACTCCCCGCTTTTAGGTTCTTTAGGTAGTCGTTCAGACCTATAAAATATAGATTATGAAATGTAGAAGACATGAGGGCATTTGGGGATTCCGTCCCAGACAGTCCAGCCATTGGGGTCCATACCATGGGCCTGGAACATGTTATTACCTCCACCAACGAATTTTGGGAGGAGGTTATGTTTTCGCCCGTTTGTCTGATTGTTTCTGTGTGAACAACCTCCTGGTCACAATTTTACTCATTAAGTAGTGAAAATTTCAGGGATTAAATATTATGTTGAGACGTGGAAGTGATTCAATTTTGAAAGTCCTAGGTCAAAGGTCAAGGTCAAGGTCGAGAAATAAGATGCCGTGGCGGAGGTCTGCCCTCTACTGAATGCCCATCTAGTTAAATGTAGTTTCTTTATCAGACTACCCAACGGCATAGAGTCCGTGCCAGTATATATCCTGGCTACTAAAATAGCTTGCAATAGAAATCTGTGGAGGAACCTGGGGAAGGCCTACATCCAACGAAGGACTTTTGAAGGCTGAAATGATGATGATGATGACTAAAACATATATTCATTATCATTATTCTAGTGAATTCCTTTATGCCATGAAGTAAATATTGTATTATAGAATGGTTAGCTTTCGAATATCAGCTGTATATTGGACAATATATCTGTATATTATTCTTATGTACCAATGTATGATTTGTATGTTATTTTTTCAATAAAATCTGATCTAATCTATCTAAAACCAACAAACATCATCTCGAAGGAGAAAAGGAGTATGTTTGATATAATATAGACAGGGACTGCATCTAAAGGAGAGGCTTTTACGACGAAAGAAAAAGAAAATGGAAGTATTCAGTACATACTCGATTAATTAAAAGAAAAAAAAATGCTGAGATTGACTTGCATGACGGATTTTGAAGGCACAGAAAAAATAAGAATTTAAAAAAATCGAATATAAATATATATGGTTATATAAACGAAGTTTAAAATCAGGAAAAACATTTTAAACTGTTAACTTACACAACACCGTCAGGAAGACTGCTATTGGACAGTTTTACATCGTGGCACTTCAGTGCAATATGGATAGTGGCACTCTGTCAGACGCTCAGCATTCACTAACTCAACAGACACAAGCATGAGAGGCGATACCTACGTTTCTTTTTTAAATAAAAAAGATATTTTAGAGTTTTTGTGAAGCAAAGAAATATACCGACAATAGTCTATATTGTATATTGTGAACGACGACGACAAACTGGTAGAGAGCAAGAGACACACGGACAGATAGAAAGAGGGAGAGAAAAAAAAAAACTCCTCAAGTGTTATTGATAAAATGTGTGAAAACACATAGTGATAACACCTATATATTATATTATATATATATATATATATATATATATATATATATATATATATATATAATTAAAAATAAAACTTCAATAGACCATAACGGATATCATTTGTTTATAGAAATTCAGGAAGTTTATTATGAGGCAAAACTAAAAACTCTTTCCAACTTTACAAAGGGACTGCAAAATATTTCATCCATTAATAAAAAAAAGTAGAGGTGACGGAAACGTGTATTTTTCGTTTTAGAAATTCACAGCACATAACCCAAAGAAAAAGTGCTTTAAAAGACCGAAGTTACTGAGGGAGGAAAAAACTATGATGAGTAACGGGCAACGATATTGAAGGCTGGTTAAATCAGGCGTCCACAAAAGAAGACTAAGGGACATAGAAAGGGTGACAAAGACCAGGTCTCAACATCCTGGATAGACATCGATCGAGGTTTTCAAAAGGAAAGACGTAAGTTCTGAGGGGAAATAATCACAGAAGCTACAAGACAAGAGAAGGGATTACCGTAAGGACTTCCATTACGATTATTTTATAATATTAATCCTTATAACTGTTAGAGAGAGAGAGAGAGAGAGAGAGAGAGAGAGAGAGAGAGAGAGAGAGAGAGAGAGAGAGAGAGAGAGAGAGAGAGAGATAAGTACTGATTTTAGATGAAAAGCTTGGTATTTCCTGCCTCTATCATCCCATACACACACACACACACACACATATATATATGTATATATATATATATATATATATATATATATATATATATATATATATATATATATATAAGAGAACTCTACCCCAAGACAGTGGAAGACCATGGTTCAGAAACTATGGCACTACCCAAAACTAGAGAACAATGATTTAATTTTGGAGCGTCCTTCTTATAGAAGAGTTGCTTACCATAGCTAAAGTCTCTTCTACCCTTTCAAAGAGGAAAGTAGCCACTGAACAAATACAGTGCAGTAGTTAACCCCTTCAGTGAGGAAGTGTTTGGTAACATCAGTATTGTCAGACGTATGAGGACGGAGGAGAATGTGGAAAGAATATGCCATAATTCGGTGTGTGTGTAATCAAAGAAAAAGGACCATAAAACCGTAACCAGAGAGAGGGATCCAATGTAGTAATGTCTGGCCAATCAAAAGACCCAGTAAACCTTTAGCGGTAGTATCTCAACGGGTTACTGGTGCCCTGGCCAACCTACTACGTGTATGTATATATATATATATATATATATATATATGTATGTATATATATATATACATACAAACACACACATATACTGTATATATGTATATATACTGTGTGTGTACACACACACACACACACACACACACACACACATATATATATATATATATATATATATATATATATATATATGTCCCCTTTTTTTAGCGTATTGATGGATATTGCAGCGAATAAACGACAGACCAAAGTCGGATATATGAAAGCATTAATCCTGGTGCCTATCTGCACGACCCCTAACCTGGCATTCACTTTCATATTTCTCAATTTTTCTCTTTGATAACCGACCCGTCCTAATTGAAATTTGAACAGGATTATTCAAGCTTTTCAAAAACTGGAGAATTCTTTTTAGAACAGAACGAAAAATGGTGGCACGTGCTTGAATAATTAAGAAGAAAATAATAAAATTATGATTTACTGTCTTTAAAAGGTGTGGAAAATGGTAAATTATTCATAAGTACATTATTCTTTTCTATCTTTAGTCCAGATAACTACCAATAATACTTTTAACTGCTGAATCCCAGATAAACCAGCAATTTGGAAAATTTGAATATTGTTAGACGTTTAATATACCCACTCACAACTTACCATTCACCTCTCTTTGTATGATCATAAATTATAGTATCTTGGATATTGAGAATTTCTTTTCTATTTCCTCTTTCACAGCAGCTATCTAGCATTCTCTATGTTGTACTTTCATTTTCCGCTTTATTATTTCTGTAACATATACCCTTTTCTACAACTTATTGTCCGCCATTATTCCCAGATGGTCAAACCATTTTGATCAATCCTGTTATCAAAAGAAATATCTATACAGCTAGTCATCATTTTATGTACATTATTTGTTCTCAAATTTCCAGTTAATCCTATACCACAAATTCTAGTACAATAAGATCAACATTACTGTGACGGCGCCGAGTAAGGTTGTGAACTCAAAGGCAGGTTGGAAACGACTGAGTTATATTATTGTAGAACTCTCTCCTTATATACAAAATCTCAAGGCAACAGGACATAACAAGTTCACAAGACAGACAATATTACAGAGGAAAGACCAGACATGAATTTTCATGTTCGTTTTAGTGCGAGGGAAGAGCGAAGATACATACCCGGATACCTTGTGTTTTGTGATCTGTGACTCTCCTCTTCCTTCATCCTACAATCGTTCATTCTACTTCTATTCTCCCTATAGCCATAGCAACATTCATTGCTCTAACCTCGTGGTTTTAATCACACCCATAACCCAACACTTGCTCATTTTCACTATCAAAGATTAAAATTAGTCACAAAATAGTTACATATAGTTACATAACTTTTGAACTATCAAGATGTATTTGAGCCTGACTAATGATAGATTCAACTTTCGGAAGAAAATATTGAAATAAAAAAATAGTTTTAAGCAACACGAAAACTACGAGTTGTATATACACGCAAACGTAAAAGTAAAATCGAGATAAAATATGTTACAAGCTTCGAGTTACGACTTAAGTAAATGAACAAATACAATTTCACACACACACACACATATATATATATATATATATATATATATAGAGAGAGAGAGAGAGAGAGAGAGAGAGAGAGAGAGAGAGAGAGAGAGAGAGAGAGAGAGAGAGATAAAATAATTATCAGGTATGTAACTAATAATTTATACCTCTAAAGATGTCAAATGCATCTAAGTACAGTTAATGGGCATTATATATATATATATATATATATATATATATATATATATATATATATGTGTGTGTGTGTGTGTATAAATATATATATATATATATATATATATATATAAATATATATGTATGCATATATAAATATATATATATATATAAATATATATATATATACATATATATATATGTATATATATGTAATATATACATAATAAACCCATGACCCAATGGATCATTGGAGAAGTTAGGAGTGTGTGAACGTCAAGTCATAACAGGATGCGAAAGTCAAGACCAAGCTAAAACATTGCATAGGTAACATGTTGTATGAAGAGTAAACACAACACAAGCATCCCGTGAGAAACAGTTGACTTATTTGATCTTTGCACGGAACCAGATAGCTTCCGATAATAATCTTGTGTAATCATATTTATAATAAATGCTGAGATAACTCATACGACGTTATCACCAAAACTTATATTTTTGTCAGTTCTATTTTCAATTGTCATACGGAATGGTCATCCGACCATACCATCCATACTTCTGTGATGGAGCTACTAATAAACTGTTTTAAAGTTAACTTAACTAGACTTTTCAGAAGAAGTAACCTACAAGTCCCACAAATCTATATCACATTGAAGAGACATGAGATAGAACACTAATGTGTGTTTATAACAGTACCACACCAACATATATAGCAACCTTGGGAGTGCAATTTTGTACGCAGCTTTGAAGTATGATTATATTAACCTTTTTTACATCCTTTTGAAAAACTTCCAAATATTCTAATTAGATAGAGGAATAGCATTAGCTTCAGAAATCGACAGGATTTTGCAGAACAGCTTGATGTTAGTTAGTGTTTAAAACACGATCATGTTTTATGCTATAGTATATTCTTCATCGGGCGATCCCTAGATACAGAGCATCAGGAAATTCTTTATATCCTCGTAAATTTATTGGTAGGTAGTTATTACACAGCTGCGTTCAGAAAGATGTAAAACATTAATTTATTTCTCTCATGTTCCCATTTAAAAACCAATAAGACATTTTTCAATGGATTTTGCAGATCTTGATTTCTTTGAGGAGGAAAAGAAGCAAACAATAAAATCGAAGGTTTTTCGTGCCAGAATAGTCTGTTGCACTTCCAAATTCTATAAGATATTCTTCGCTGGATTTTCGATACATCGACAATTGCGTATTTTGAGCAGGCAATTCAGGGCTCTCTTGAAAATCCGAGGTGCTTTGTTAGAAAAGCCAGCTCTCTCTCTCTCTCTCTCTCTCTCTCTCTCTCTCTCTCTCTCTCTCTCTCTCTCTCTCGTGTGAACAATTCTGACTATTTCCATTTCTAAAACCCCATATACTAGGCAGACAGTTCTTAGTAATAGTAATAACAATACTTCTTTTTTTTCCTTACACATTTACATATAAATTTCATATCTTAATTTCCTAGAAAAACAACAATCTCTCACAAATCACCCAAAATTAGCGTGTTGTAATTTGGAGGAGGAGGGGGGGGGGGTTGAATCTATGTGCGCGCGCGTGCATATCTATCTAAATATTTATCCGTCATATTTTGCCGGGTCGCATACACTAATATCCAGATAACAAGCGAATGTGGCAGTTTTGGTCGAATACAGTAAAAAAAAAAAAATTCTTCCACTCTCTCTCTCTCTCTCTCTCTCTCTCTCTCTCTCTCTCTCTCTCTCTCTCTCTCTCTCTCTCTCTCTCTCTTTTACTGGGAAAAAGACCTTTCAGTAGAAATTTAAAACTCCTCTGGACCACGCAGAACTAAGCAATTATCACGCGATTTCGTGAGAGCTCTCTGGTTATGCAACCTCTTAAAACTGCTCAGTCTACGAAGTGTTAATGTCTTATAAGGAGTCACGCATGAAGTGCAAATACATATTAACAGTTATCATCATCATAATTTTAATTCAATGAACAAGTACTACTAGAAGTTTGCAGTTTTAGTGGAATACTATTTTTCATTTATTTAAATATTTTTTACTGGGATACTTTGTAACTTAAATAATGTTATTCAGTATACATGTATGTTCGTAAACTGCTGGTAAATATGTGGAGTAAGGTTGAAAAAGTGTATATGGAATATTCTCTGAACTATAATACCCTGAGACATGTTAAATCCAATAAACTTTAATAAGCAGTGAAAATATATTAATTTGTCGTCTTCCAGCCTTTCCATGATTGGAATGGTCAATTGCATAGTTCAAAACTGCTGCAATTAATTCACTCAATTGTTATATGTTTTAACTATGCAATTGTTTGTACCATGAACCCCATGAGGTTTGGTTAGGAAAATACACTCAAAACAAATATACTTTTGTCCTGAGAAATTTTCTCATCCTGTTCTTTTTCCATGTTGTGTCAGAAGGTCTACTTACAGATTCTCCGCCTTCGCATTTCAAATCTACAAAAACTGTTCTTCCCCCACTTATCTCCGCTATATAATAAACGACAAATGTCTGAGTACATATATATATATATATATATATATATATATATATATATATATATATATATATATATATATATTATATCATTATATCTTCTCGTCACGCTGAGGTCTCCCAGATTCTCGGATAAGTGGGAGAGAGAATAGTCATAACCTGGTGAGATTTGGTGTGGGTGCGTGCGTATATATCTAAATATTTAGCCGTCATTTTTGACAGGTTGCATACTCTAGCATAAAATATTTAAGGAGGAATTACCATAGATCTGAGTAGGGGTGGATAACGACAATGAAATTTAAAATGACAAAAAATTAAAAAAAAATATGTAAAAAAGTAATTACTTTTTAAAAAGATTATCATTAACAAAAAATATCAATATTGGAGAAACGTAGAAGACAGATAAATTAAAATAGTCGTGTTTCCATTTAAATAATTCCAAACTGGAAAAAACAAGAGATGGGAAAAAGTTAATAATTTAAAAAATAAATATATCCGTTTGCCTAAACTTCGCAGCTTGAAATTTATGTGAATCCTGAAAAAAGTAACGATGAAAAGTCATTTCTTCCTGTCACTGTTTTGGTCCAGAACGCAAATAACTGTGGAAGACACTGTCTGAACGAGATGAATATATCACAGGTGCCAGTGGAGAATCGAAGTTTTGATGGAATTATAGATAGTTGGCAAGGGTGCAAACAGACTAAATATTGCCTTTCTCTCGAAAAACAGTTAATGCTGCGTGTTCCTCGTTATCATATAAACACTTTGCTCGCCCCAATTATTTCACATTTCCCAGTGTTCAGGACTGAAAAAAGAGAAGAAACTGTACACTTTCCCTTGGTAGGTTTGTTTCATGGGTCCTTGTAGACAAAATAATAAAAGCTTCAAAAATAATGATATGGCATCTCTTACAACCCGAGTTGGAAAAGAAGGATGCTATAACATCAAGGGCTCCAACAAGGAAAAATAGCCGAGTGAGGAAAGGAAATAAGGAAATAAATAAACTATATGAAAAGTATTAAAAAATTAAAATAAAGGATTTTAAAAACAGTAACAACATTAAGACAGATCTAAACACTTAAAAGAGTCCTTTGTCACCCTGTTCAACATAAAGACATTTGCAGCAAGTTTGAACTTTTGAAGTTCTTCAGATTCAACTACCCGATTAGAAAGATAATTCCACAACTTGTCACACCTGGTGTAACATTTCTAAAATACTGTAGTATTGAGCCTGACTATTAGAATTAACTGCACACCTAATAGTACGAACAATTACTAACAATAAAACACTTTATACTAAATTTAACTAATGATTTCAGGTACCTGGTCGTGAGCCACAATGACATTTTTAAATAATGAGACTACGGTCATTCTGCAAAGGGATAATTACAAGAGTACGCCAATTCATTACTTTCTCAAGTAGTTAGGATCTCATGAAATAGAGTTCCGTATTTTGGACCAAGGTCTTTCATAGCCTTTCAAACACTTTGAACATAATAATAGGAAAATAGAATATAAAGAATCCCAAATAACTTGATTAGATCTGTTTCTTTGTTTAAAAATATTACGTTTGTAAGAACTCAGATGTGCTAAAGATTCAGACACCTGGTATATAGTATTCAAGACCATTTCTAAAGCCTGATGAATTGTTTTAAAGTATCATAGAACTGAGAATTTTTAGTTCCCATGTGCTTGCCTCCAAAAGGGTGTTAGAGTGTTCAAATTTTTGTCCCCTACATGGGCAAGGGACTGACCTGATTGGCCTTGAGAGAGTAACCACAGATCATAGGTAGAGAGCAATTAGAGAGCAATGACCTGCTGGATTCCTTTATAAGTTCTACTGTTGATACTAATCTTTGCATATTTTCTGTATGCTCATATTAATGGCTTAGTTTAAGGTCAATTACTTGTATGCAAACTTAGAAGATTTCCTTGACACTAAATTTTTTTCTTGTCTCTTATGGCACAACCTTTACACTTATCTCATAAGCAATCTTTACTGATATTTTATTAGTGAAAAGGGTAACGTTATTTATGGTAAAATGAAGTATTACTACCCAATCCAAAAACATTAATGATGTCATCTTCGTGGATTCCAGATAAATCAATGTAAAAAGGTTGCCATATCTATTGTATTTTTTTTTTATTATAGCACTACTGTAATGCGAAAAGTCATAATCTGAATAAAATATCAATGGACGTAAATCTAACTTAATTATGTCCCAGTAATCTTTATTTTCCTATATTTCCTATGAAGTATCATTCCTTTTTTTTTGTCTGAAGACATGCATCCTTGCTTTGTCTATGTTCATTAAGGCTTTATCACCATGCAAGTTCACATAAATCAATAAATCCAGCTGTCCTCCCATTAATTATACCGTTGTGTATTATTGAAATTTTACCCGTCTTCCTAAAACTATTAATCTTACATGACTGCTTACCCAGATGGGAAGATCAATGAACTGATTATTTTACACTACTATCTACTGTACACCTAAAGTATTTGAATGTCGATAGTGGTCCAGCCTAAATCTTTTGGACGTCACTCAAAACAACAATTGCCAAACGACATGGTAGAATTGTCCAAAGAAAGGTTTTCAAAACGGTACAGAATGTCATAAAAGTCGGAAACTTAAATTACTCCGATTCGTCCATCCCTGTCCTCGTATTGATCTGGAGGCGAACATTATAATTAAAAAACTATCTTCTATTCTCCCTTTCGGTGTGTCTCTGTCTCTATCTTTAGACATAAATCACAAATTATTTCTGTCTTATTACATTAAGTAGTCTCTAATAGAACATACAAATATTTATACTATGCACTTCATGAATTTCTAAAAAGCATCCTCTAGTATATTTACCTCCACATTTCAAAAATAGGCCTTACATTCATATTTTTCTTCCGTCGGACTTTTTCATCCCTTTTGTTCTACCTCCCCCAAAGGGACGGTTGGAATGAGTTCATATGTTTAAGAAATTCTAGATAATGAGAAGTCACCTTTGTACTTCCTTTTCCTATTCGTTCGAGAGGATCTTTGCTGCCACTCGGGAATTACAGTTGGGTATTACGTACTTACACGAGGACGGCCTTTTGCAAGAGAAATGAAAAAAAGTAGATTGGGCTTCCATCTTTACTCATATACACATGCAGTTGAGAGTTTTAATTTTCTTTATAAGATTCTATTTTTCATTTCAGGTTAAACGACAAACTATTTAGGCACTATTGTTTCGAAAAATAAATCATAGCGTATTTCATTTAGATTTTGTTCACTTTTTCAGTGACAATCACATTTGATATCCTTGTAAGAACCAACATTGAAAAAGATTATCCGAGAGAACAATTTGACAATATAAATTTCTAAAAGCTCATAGTCTTTATACAGGTAGGTTGTCTGGCTCTCAACTGAAATAATTTCTTTCAATATTAACACAGATTCTTCCTTTAAGGCTTACGAGAATTTACAAATTTCAAATGTTATAAATATGGAATAAAACTTATTGTACGTCGCTGTCCACCATTGGTTAATTTCAAATTGCTGTACAGACAATGCTATGACTCTGAAAATGTGGTAAACAAGATCTTCATTGTCATTAATTTCATAAATAGGGTTTCAATATATTTCTATCACTTTTCGATTAGATATTAATTTCATCAACAAACCATTTGAAATCAGTTTTAACATGTGAAGCCCTATATTTCATGCAGAAAATATGTAAAAATTCATATTATTGTAATAATAATTTTGTCCGCTAATTACTCAGTGGAGTTGTCCATGGCCGATTTTAAATTATGTGATTGTTGTTGACAGTTGTGTTCCAATTATTGAAAATTACACAATTCCTCCTCGACTTCTTAAAAATATGTGGCATATTAACGATGTCCTTATTAAACCTGATGCCAAACAGAAATCTATATATTATCATATAGATTTGAGAAGTGCGAAACCTCACTAGATTTAAAATCATATTTCAAATACATTAGTGAACGTTGTTTTTATTAGATACACATACAGACACATGCGAGAATATTATTTCAGAGCAAAATGGCAAATAATATTGTAAATGAGTATAATTACATAAGGTTCTAATAAGAGCATATGATTCAAATTGTTTAAATGGATGTTGGTGAGGTTTGCCCACAATAGATTATGAAACGTTTTCTATTAATAATGACCTAGTAAAAGAATAATGTTCACAGGGCAGATCAAAATATTAAAAACCTTTGTTCAAATGTGATTGATATAAGACCATTTTTTAGGAATCAGTTATTAATTTTATATACATAGAAGTCGAACACTAGTCATTATAATGATATATTTATATTACAGTTTTCTCTTTCATTGCGAAAGTTGTCTATATTAATCTGTGGACACTGGTTATTAGAACTGAGTTGGCTTTATCCTCCGTATGGCTCGTGGTATACCTATTTGGAACAGCAAAACAGTTGTGCCTATTCTTATTCTAGGGACCATATAAGAATGTCACTATATTTCAACTAATATTCAATTTATAGGGCTATCAAATTAAAATACTAAGCTACTTGTTTTAACCCTATCGGAGGTACAGAACCCAGCAATTTCAAGCCGTGTGTATAATAAGCCCTTCGAATCTAAAAAATAATATAAACTAGCCAACAGGTAGTAAATTTCCCTAGTGCTGGAGTTTCTTCTCATTAAGATATGCATTTATATTGGTGCAAAATATGAACCATGCTTTATTGCACACTCCTTCACTGTGAACACGGAACAAAATGAACAAATCTCGCCACTCGTTATATGAGTGAGGTGAACTGACTACTGAGACCGCTGAACTAGGCCTTGTTTAGCACATTGAAACAAAGATATTTGATTTCTATTGGAGTGCAATCCTTACTAACACCAGTCATAAAAGCATTTTACTAAATACATTCAGAACCCTTATATAAAACTAGAACCAGATTACGTATCGGAAATAGGCAAAAAACACCCTTTTGCGTAGTAGTAGATTAGAAAGGTGTGTACAGTACAAAAAAATACCCTTGTGATGAAAATTTTGATTATATCTTTCTGATATCAGCATAATTCAAATACAGTATGTCCCTCCTATTCTAAAACCTTATTCAAGATTAGGCTTAGCAGTCTTCAAAATATGCTCCTAATCAGTAATTAACTGACAATTTGCTAGAAAACCCAATAAAAATCTCAATTTAGAATATTTTTCACGAAGTTTCCACAAAAGATTCTGCTTCAGCATAATCTGGGGCATTATTAGCATACATAGGACATATTAAACCCCGTTGTTTATTTATGTTTATATATATATATATATATATATATATATATATATATATATATATATATATATATATATATATATATATATATATATATATATATATATATATATATAATATATATATATTATTATATAATATATATATTATATTATAAGCTAAGTAATAACTCTAGTAGGAAAGGAAATCAATAATGTATATAAGAAGAAATGAACAATTGAAATAAAATATTTTAAGAAAAATAACAACATTAAAACAGATTTTTCATATATAAATTATAAAAAGAGAATTATGTCAGCCTGTTCAACATAAAAACATTTACTGTAATTTTGAACTTTTGAAGTTCTACCAATTCAACTGCTCGATTAAGAAGATCATTCCACAACTTGGTCACAGCTAGAATAAAACTTCTAGAATAGTATGCAGTGTTGAGCCTCATGATGGAGAAGGCATGACAATTAGAATTAACTGCATACCTATGAGTAGTGTTACGAACAGGATGGTACTGAATGTAAAGGATGGTCTGAATTATAAAAATCTTTTACAACATATATAAAGAACTAATAGAACGACGGTGTCAGATATTGATATCTAGATCAGGAATAAGAAATTTGAAAGACCATAAGTTCTTGTCCAACAAATTAAGATGAAAATCAGCATCATATGACTAGACAGGAGAACAATATTCGAAACAAGGTAGAATGGAAGAATTAAAACACTTCTTCAGGATAGATCACAAGATTTTCCCAGTTAGTCATTTTTTTTGTGCAATTGAAAAAGACACATCTAATGTGTTTCTCAAAAGTAAATTTACAGTCGAGAATCACACTTAAAGTTTTAAAAGAGTTATACAGTGTTAAGGAAACATTATTAATGCTAAGATCCGGATTGTTGAGGAGACACTGTCCTTGACCTACTTACAATTATACTTTTGAGTTTTGTTAGGATTCAACATCAGACCCCTTAACTTGCACCATTTTAGCTAGATCTCTATTAAAGGATTCAGCAACCAGAGATCTACATTCAGGAGATGGAATTGATGCAGAGAGCAGTATCACCTTCATATGCAACAAGCTTGTTTTCTATGCCAAACCACATGTCATGTGTATATAGTATGAAAAGTAATGGGCCGAGAACACTACCCTGAGGATCACCAGACATCACATTCCTATACTCACTATAGTGTACATCAACAACAACTCTTTGCAATCTATTACTTAATAATTCAATAATGATGCTAAGAAAAGACACACACATGATTAACACGGGCAAAGGCAGCACTAAAATCAAGACCAGTCATATATATATATATATATATATATATATATATATATATATATATATATATATATATATATATATATATATATATATACACACACATATATATATATATATATATATATATATATGTATGTGTATATATATATATATATGCATATATATATATATATATATATATACATATATATATATATATATATATATATATATGTATATATATATGTATATATTTATATATAGATTGATTGTTTAGTCAAATTCAAAGCCTATCATATGTTATTTATCCCTTTCTGGAGCATAATTAAATTATTCTAGTCCATATATTGGACATTCTTGGCTATCATCTTAACTTGTCACGACATTAACAAAAACAGCATGACGACTATTTGAATAATCTTGCCGTCAAGAAGAAAACTTGGTATGATCCATTATTAACATTACATATGGCTCCAGTGCATGACAAGATTTCGTGAATTATCTTGGGGGTGTTATTGCAATTGCAACATTGACAGGTCATGGCGGTATCCAGCTATTTCTCTCGCGCTCAATTCATCCTTTCATTGAGTTTTATATTCGGTTTAAGGTTTGACTTCTGCACGTGACTTGGATTTAATATAACAATCTTCGGATATGCTACCATGGGAATACGATTTATGCAAAGTAAGAAAAAAAATGGATACATACTGTTTGTTATGCTCTCAACGGATTGTCAGTGAAAAGGAGAGCGCATATATCATAATCAAAACTGGGTATGAGAGAGAGAGAGAGAGAGAGAGAGAGAGAGAGAGAGAGAGAGAGAGAGAGAGAGAGAGAGAATAATTAAACAACGTACTTTTATATGATAAGGTTTTACTTATAACTTTAATCTCTGCAAGGAACCTTGATATTGGAATAGTTCAGGCAATTTGGAAACGTCCATGCCTAGCAATCTGACTGACTGGGGTTCGAATCCCGCTCAAACTCCATAGTTCCTTGTAGTGTCTGCAACCTCACCATCCTTGTGACTTAAGGATGAGGTGGTTTGGGGGAGCCTATAGGTCTACCTACTGAGTCATCAGAACCCATCGCCTGGCCTTCCCTGGTCCTTCTCGGCGTCAATGACCGTAGATGTAAGAATGCCAAAAAACTTTAAATCAATCAATCCCAGGTCCTTCATTGAATGGAGAAGGGGCTTGGGCGCTAATCATAGGTGTATATTGTCAGTCTCTAGAACATTATCCTGCTAGCTAGGGCATTTTCGCTTCCCCTTGCTTCTGCCATTGATGAACAGCCTTTAAATCTTTTAAACTGTAAGCATCTGTACCACTGCCTACTTCTATCTTTTAGAGTTTTTGACCATTCGTGATTACTCTATTGAAGAAGTTCGCACAAAGGCCTGTTTACCGACATTTCTGCCGTGTTGAGCCTATTGCAATGAGTGTGTATATTCAACAGAGAGAGAGAGAGAGAGAGAGAGAGAGAGAGAGAGAGAGAGAGAGAGAGAGATGAAAACCTCGAGGAAGAATTACAATACATCGGTTATTGTGGTATAAAAATTGACACCAAATATTAATTAATGATACGATACTTAACAAATTCATCAAAGGAAAAACTAAATCACTCGTAAAAATATGGAATTCTTCAAAAATATTACCAAAGTAAATATTGCAGGAAAAGATAATTGTTATATGGAATGGCAGCACCTTCCTAATGAACCAAAAACGAATGATGATAATTGACTAATCTTTTTCCCCCGAAATTACACCTGAAACGTCAAGATATCTTTGTTTTTAAATTGAATAAATGATATATGAAAATACCAGTATTAGTATCAGTTATTTAGTTAGTTTATATATATCTTTCTTATGTTACATGCAAAGGGTTGCTAAAGAGAAAAAATAAATAAGGCAGTATGACATTAATCTTTACATGTTGAATTATTGTCATTTTTTCTCACTATTACAACCATTCAACCCTTTCGTATAGAAAGAACAAACGAGAAGTTCTCATTGATTAGTATTTTTATGATTGAGTTTAATCAACTGTTCTCTCTCTCTCTCTCTCTCTCTCTCTCTCTCTCTCTCTCTCTCTCTCTCTCTCTCTCTCTCTCTCTCTCTCTCTCTAACCTTTATGAAACTCTGTTGTAAGTCTTTTATTTAGTAAATTGTATTTTCTTGCGCTCTCTATTTAGCAACTGGTATTTATAACCTTAATTCCAACATGTGAAAATAAAAGAGAAATTACGATTTCCTATAACGACCGCGCCAAAATACAATTCTTATCCTCTGTTATGCAACTCATAAAGTTTTCACAAATAACAGTTATTCTAAAAGTTTCATGATTTTGAAGGTAAAATTGGCCCCGTCTGACTGATAAGGTCACACGCAAACAAGATATCAAATCCTCTAAATTGGTTTATTCGTAAAACTCTTTGAATTTCTTATTTATCAGTTTGGTCTTTCCCCTTCATTTGCTATTTATACATGTATGAAAATTTTATTTATTTCACTGTAAGTTTTATTGAATCTACAGTGAATTCATCATTTTGTGGCTCTGCTAGAATTACATATACATTATTGGGCGTCTGGAACTGGTATTATTCCTGTAACATAATTATATTACAGATATGTTTATGTATATGCATACATACATACTTACATACACATACACACACATATATATACACATAAATATAGATATAGATATCATTATTTCAACAGAATATCACCGGGAACTTATTAATTGGAGATATATTTTCCGCTATTTATATAAAAGCACATTATATTGCCGTAAAGAACAAAGATTCCTATTGATATATCTTAAATAAAATCTTGGGCAAAAGCAAAGATTAGTAAATGTAAAGAAACATTTCCCTTGCATATTGGTTTAAAGGTCCACTTCATTTTACACTTTTAACTGTTCACACGCAACTTAACTGCAATAATATTTTGATGTGTTAATACTAACACATTCATAAAAAACAAGAAATGTACCCTGCCAATCTGCTTTGAAATCACATTGCCCAACATACTTGTTTATGAACTGTCAAGCACAATAATACAAAATATCCTAACGATGTAGACAACTTCAATTGACCAAGACCAGACTAGATAACATTTCCTTTTGGTACATTATCTGAACATATAATACCTAAATGTTTGTCTTAGATATGCTAAGACCTCAGCTACGCTGTTAGAAAAAAAAAAAAACCGTAATTTTAATCTGAAATTCTCCGTAACAATATAATGTTCTCAATCGCATTTCAGTAAAGAACAGGCGACCGTAATCTTTACCCTACTCCGTTATCATCTTTTACGGTTGGTGAGTGTATTATTGCTCCTTAACGTCAATTTATCCGTTTTTAAAACGGTAAAAATCCTGGAATAAATATTGTCAGGCATTTACTGTTTTCTAATGCAAAACTTTAAGTGTATAAATCGAGTGGTGAGCTTGGCAGATTGGTGAAATACTCAGATCCCGTATATTAAGCCCTTGGATCCCTCCTGACCTATTATATACCAATCGACGCAGCTTGATACAGATAATAGTATGTCTAGGGTCAATAAAAAGAGCATAGGGCCAACATCCTCATTGCTGGAGAGTTTTAAACCAGAAGACTGTGCCACTCTAGAGCCACTCCATTTAAAGAACAAGATATACATACATATATATATATATATATATATATATATATATATATATATATATATACATATATATACATATATATATATATATATATATATATATATATGTATATATATAATCATGAAGAGGATAGCCAGAAGACTTCGAATCATAACGCTGTTTAATAAAATAAAGATGAAAGATGATTCGAAATCTTGCTGCCCTCTTCATCATTAATCCTGATCTTGCCAAAAGCGAAAATCTTATAAGTATATATATATATATATATATATATATATATATATATATATATATATATATATATATATACATATATATATATATATATATATATATATAATCATATATATATATATATATATATATATATGTAGCGGTCAGGTTCCAATATCTTTTATGGGCTCTCGTGACATGGTTGGTTTCGACCCGGCCTTTCATTAGAAGGGGCTAGCGTTCGATCCCAGGTATGAGGTAGAAATTTATTTCTATTTGAACACGATGTTGTGTTGATATTAATCCATATTGACTCATTAGGGGTAATTTGAATGAATTACTACCAATTGTGTCACGTGGTGGCCCGGGATATTGGGTAAAACTCGCTGGTAAGAGACTGATGTCTCGCCAGGTAAATCCTCGGACAGCTGGTAGCGGTCAGGTTCCAATATCTTTTATGGGCTCTCGTGACATGGCTGGTTTCGACCTGGCCTTTCATTAGAAGGGGCTAGCGTTCGATCCCAGGTATGAGGTAGAAATTTATTTCTATTTGAACACGATGTTGTGTTGATATTAATCCATATTGACTCATTAGGGGTAATTTGAATGAATTACTACCAATTGTGTCACGTGGTGGCCCGGGATATTGGGTAAAACTCGCTGGTAAGAGACTGATGTCTCGCCAGGTAAATCCTCGGACAGCTGGTAGTGGTCAGGTTCCAATATCTTTTATGGGCTCTCGTGACATGGTTGGTTTCGACCTGGCCTTTCATTAGAAGGGGCTAGCGTTCGATCCCAGGTATGAGGTAGAAATTTATTTCTATTTGAACACGATGTTGTGTTGATATTAATCCATATTGACTCATTAGGGGTAATTTGAATGAATTACTACCAATTGTGTCACGTGGTGGCCCGGGATATTGGGTAAAACTCGCTGGTAAGAGACTGATGTCTCGCCAGGTAAATCCTCGGACAGCTGGTAGCGGTCAGGTTCCAATATCTTTTATGGGCTCTCGTGACATGGTTGGTTTCGACCTGGCCTTTCATTAAAAGGGGCTAGCGTTCGATCCCAGGTATGAGGTAGAAATTTATTTCTATTTGAACACGATGTTGTGTTGATATTAATCCATATATATATATATATATATATATATATATATATATATATATATATATATATTATACATATTATACACACACATATATATATATATATATATATATATATATATATATATATATATATATATATATATATATATACAGTATACACACACACATATATATATACACATACATATATATATATATATATATATATATATATATATATATTAATCAAGTGTATAATGTTCTGCGTAATCTTAAATTCTTTCATTCATAACGTATATTTCTAATAAGTATACAAAAACAAGTAAAATTTACGTACAGCAGCACTAAGGCAATTATATAAAAAGGAAATGTTGTGAATGCACCATGGTAGTCCCAGGTCCTTTTTATTTTACTCCATTACATAAATGATAAATATTCTGGTATTTGAAAGTTTATGTGGGAGGAAAATTTGTTATTCCAACAACGGAAACTCTTATGGAAACAGGAAACAACAAACTTTGAAATTTGTTGGGAAATTAATGCAAGATTCTACAGGTTTAGTACGTGTTAAAAAGCCTCATCATTTATTTCGTATGGCCATATTGACTCTTATTTTTTGTTATAGTACAATTTGTTTGTCTTTTCTGTTTCACAAAAGTTTGTTCTATAACTTTATTTCCCAAAACATAGTAAGTAAAGGGTAGTGTAGTGGTATTTTGGGTTATATCTTTTATTTAATAACTAATGGAAGGTGAAAAACATTCTACGTAGAGACACTCTAATTAGATTAAAATCAAGAAGGTAAATACCAATGTGCCTCAAAATGTTTGAACTCTAGCTGACGACAACCAATAAAATTCGAAAGAGTTCAATAGCTATTGAAATAATCAAAAGATTGTCTTTACACGAACATAAATATCTTCAAAAGTAACATAATCCTGCAATTTGTCGACAAAGCTTATATTTTTCAATGCTTCCCCTGGGAAAGACATGCTCTTTGCCATACTCGAAAATGAATTCTGAAATCATGTATGCATTACCTTTTCATAGACAATTCACATAACACTATTCACACCACAATTAAAAAGACTTATCAAAAGTTGTTTAACGCCATAAACAAAGTTATCCTTTCCATAGCTCCAACACTCCCATTCCTTTTGTTTTACTACAATACCCAGCTGTCATTGGAATTCAACCTATTACTTGGGTCTGCCAAATTGGCTGTTTTACTAATGGCATCCTCCTAACATAAGAAAGGGTGTTTTCACCGGGGAGGAAATAAAGTTTCTCCATGGAATTTTTAAACCAGCAATAGAAAAAACACTAACACCATAATTTATGAGCTTTGAAACCCTAATAGCGTTGGCCAGAGATTCACGATACCTACTTAAGCAAACCCTGCCATGAGAGATGAAAAATAAGTCACTGATATCCTGGCTGAGCTAAAAAGGTGCAATCTAGGCTTTCAAATTATCAATATAACCAACAGTTGACCTTCCCCCGATAGGAAACCCAGAAGATATCTCTTCGAACAGCTGCAGAAGCAATTGGACATTAATAGAGACATCAAAATCTTTAGTATTATCCTCTGTGGAGATGAACTAACGATAATAATGATATCCGAGTCTCATATTTGATTGATCAATGTATGATCCCCCAAATTTGTATCCACTATTCCTAATATTCCATTTCCCTCATTAACTAATGGCGAGATATTGATAACCAAACTATGATCAAAGCAGAAGTACTTTGTAGCTGAATAGTCTGTGGTTGACAATCTTCTCCTTGATACGCGATCTGTACCTTCTTTTAATCAATGGAAATTTTATTAGTTAATGGGTTGCAGATAATCCAAAAGGATTTTTTTTTCATCTTTTTAACGATATGCAGGGTACTTTCTACCGAACTCAGTACATTCAAAATATTATATTATTATTATTATTATTATTATTATTATTATTAGCTAAGCTACAGCCCTAGCTGAAAAAGTAGGATGCTATAAGACCACGAACTCCAACAGGGATAATAGCCCAGTGAGGAAAGGGAATATGGTAAATTATAGAAATACTTCTAAATAAACATTTCTCCATATGATTAAAAGCCTTGTAATATGGAATCCCTTTCAGAGAGCTAATTACATCAATTAGATGCCAATCTCCATCATTACAGAACATTGGTGGCCATTGGACTGACATTGCTGCCATATCAGGGACTCGGCTCTGGCCTGCGATGTGACAAGTAATATAAAGATGGAAAAAAATGATTGGTATTGAACAAATTAGTATAAATAGGTCTATTTATAGCAAACCATAAGATACAGTATAATAAACAATTACGTATCAATAACAACTAATTACATACAATAGTTAATTGTATTGCGGAACTCTAATAACCCTACAGTTTCAAACATAATAAGAATTTGACAATGACATCGAAAGATAACATATAGAATTTTATATAATTGATTGCAGTACCTATTTATCATCATCTTTCGAGATCATAATATAAATTAATATTCAAGTGTGAAGGATATGAAACATTCTATAGAAATTGGACATTGTTATACGGTATCTTAAAGTTTTTGATACTTCATGTTGAATGGTTTGGAAAATCATCCAAAGGGTATGAGAGAGAGAGAGAGAGAGAGAGAGAGAGAGAGAGAGAGAGAGAGAGAGAGAGAGAGAGAGAGATTACACATGCTGTGCTAAAAATACGCTTTTAAAAACACGTTAAAACTCAGCAATATATATTTCAATTAGTTAGTGACATATTTCCACAGGTACTTGGCAGCCTCACTTCTATACACAAAGGCCATACATCAACTCCCCCGGAGGAGTCTACTGAATACATTGATGTATTACATCCCCGATGGATGAAGAATGGCGCGATACATTATAAGGGGATAACGACGCCTGTCCTCATCGATCCGATGCCGTACAGCCTATCCATCAAGGGATAAACCTTGCAATTCGTCATACTCTCCCAATCCCATTCGTCTAGCATGGGCTAGCAATCAATCAGAAAGCAAAGAAATCGAACAACCATAAAATTAAACAGAGAGTAATAGACAATCCTTCACACTTCCTGCTGTAGGAGCTGTTAATATTAATAGTATGTTAAAATGGTAAATGCATAAGAGATGGGAGAGAGTTCCTAAGAGGTTGTTCAATGATGTATGTGTCCTGCTTCTGTCAAACACTTAACAGGAAAATTAATAAGTACAGAGAGAGAGAGAGAGAGAGAGAGAGAGAGAGAGAGAGAGAGAGAGAGAGAGAGAGAGAGAGAGAGAGAGAGAGAGATTGTACTTTAAATTAATTGTGTATACATATATAATATATATACATATATTCATATATATATATATATATATACACATATATATTCATATATATACACATATATTCGTGTGTGTATATATATATATATATATATATATATATATATATATATATATATATATATATATATATATATACTTATATTTATAATTTACATATTAGAATAAATGTGTGTAACTTACAACAACAACCGATATAGCCGTTTATAACTTAATGCAGGACATACTGTAGGCCTCAGATATGTCCTTAGTCATGATTGGGGTTTAGCCATTTTCATCAACACGCTGGCACTGTGGATTGGTGATGGTAGAAGACTGCAGTCGGATTGCTCGCGGCAAACCAACCTAGATGGGTGGCCCTGACTAGTACAGGTTTGCTGATCATGGCGATACACAAACCCTTTCAATGCATTCAGGTATCCCCACTCAGAAAGGGATATAAAATGCATTATATATATATATATATATATATATATATATATATATATATTTATATATATGTATAAATATATATAAATAAATAAATAAATATATATATATATATATACATATACATATATATAAATATATTCATTTCCCTAACAGGTAGTAGCGACGTAGAAAACAAGAAAAATGTCTCACTGCCTTAATGGCATTTCGACTAGCGAATTTTAGAATTTCAGTGCAAGAAAATTCAACAACATAGTCGTTTTATATTATGTAAACAAAAACTTCTTCCTCAGCTCAACAAACCTCAATATAAACTTATGCCGAAATTGACCAAACTCGTTCTAGATCCTAGATGTCCTCCCCTTTCTTTATCAATCCAACACATCCATTTACTATAGGCTGCCTACCTTCCTGTTATTAATCCATAAAGCTCTTACAATGCTATGAAACCACAAGGTCAGTCAGCCAAGGCTGACACATATCTAATCAACGTTCAGTACTTGGAACACGTTTGACAAACGTTAAATGAGTGCCAAAATCTATTAGGATTAAAATGATTGGCTAACAGCATCCCTCCTAAAGACTTGCTATGAAACCAGAAGGATATATTACTCCAGTGTACACAATTCTGAACTCTCTCTCTCTCTCTCTCCTCTCTCTCTCTCTCTCTCTCTCTCTCTCTCTCTCTCTCTCTCTCTCTCTGTATATATATATATATATATATATATATATATATATATATATATATATAATACATATGCAAATTATATAATTAAAGATACCTAGAGATAAAATAGCTTTATTGATAACGCAATGATATAATCGCTATACTCGGATTACATATTAATGCATAACTCATTGCAGTGCTACCACCAAAAAGTTGATGTTTTGCATCCTCATCTTTATCTTACTTTCATTAACTGTAGAGCGTATAAGATATTTGGATCTTCAGTAATAATAATGAATTGAGAATAACTTGAAATTAAGTTTCGTAAGGACTTACGGAAATTTTATCTTACTTAAATATTCACCGAAAGGGAGAATACAATTATACTTTTAGAATTTACATATCTTGTTTAAGAAATTATTACTTATTACTGCATTCTCTCTCTCTCTCTCTCTCTTTCTCTCTCTCTCTCTCTCTCTCTCTCTCTCTCTCTCTCTCTCTCTCTCTCTCTCTCTCTCTCTCTCTCTATTAGAGCCACCTTTTCTTACATACACTCAACTACCGCTAACAAATATCTCCTACTGTAAACTGTAACAGTGGCACCACGCAAATAGCCTAATCAAAGTTAATACATCATAAAAACCTCTTTAAGTTTATTATGAAACATTGCAAGATTTCTTATTTACAATGTTGCCAGCACTGGCTTACTTTTAATAAACTATTCCGAGTAAAATTGAATAACCACTTGAATTTTCCATTATTCCCCCTCAGAAACTCGTATAATAACAGGCTGTCGAGTGCTCAGACACGTGTTCCATCTTTCCGAGGTAACATCTTCGGCAAAGTCAATAACAGATCCCCATCGTCTCTGCAAGAATCTCGCTGATTATGATCTTGTCTAAGATTCCTTGAATCCCACTCAATCATCTGCAGCTCTGCGGATCGGGTTTTTTCATTTGAATTCTCATATGACTTACGGAGTGGTGGTGTGATTTCCCACAGCAATTTACGAGTATGCCGTAGTAACCTGATGGGGCGTGGTGAATTACATGGCATTTTGAACCTTAAAAGTGAGAGGAATAAAGGCTGGATTACGATGGGACTGGTTATCTGATTTTTTCTTTAAGAAATGGGATATAAACATTGCATAAGCTAACACACACGCATATATATATATATATATATATATATATATACACATATATATATGTATGTATATATATATATATACTGTATATATATATAATATATATATATATATATATACTGTATATATATATATATATATATATATACTGTATATATATATATATATATATATATATATATATGTGTGTGTATGCGTGCGTATATGTGTGTATACCGTCATTCATTACATTTAATTTCAAGTAACTATACGAACCAAATATCTCCAATTCCTATAACATCCAAACAGTCACTGTTCATACTTCGTGTCCTTTACTCAACCTTAGAACCTTACGCCTATTGGGAATTTTTGACTTTTTAAATGTTCTCTATAACTTTTATCTACCCTCATCAATCAACTGCTTAATCTACAAACTTCGAATGTGCCACACTGTTTTCACTACTCTCCTTATCTCATAAACTTGCTCACACAAAAAATGGTTTTGTCTCTTAAAGCATGAAAATATAAGAGCCATAAAATAGATAACCCTTTAAGAAACTAGTCACCTTCACTTACATTATAAGAAAATATCACCTTCATTTGATCACATCCAATACTACATACATTGTTTTTCTACATAAAAAAAAAAAAATCCCACACCAAATGTCTTCCAGCCAAATACAATTTCTCAACTGCCCTCCAGCAACTCTCGCTGACCTTAAAATTGGAAAAAATTAGCAATACATTCTTTTACAGTTACCCTAGCCTAA
Organism: Palaemon carinicauda; assembly: GCF_036898095.1. Lineage (NCBI taxonomy): Eukaryota > Metazoa > Arthropoda > Malacostraca > Decapoda > Palaemonidae > Palaemon > Palaemon carinicauda. Next base: position 24,487,014 of record NC_090764.1, read on the forward strand.
GACAACAGTTTAATAAATCAGATCAACTATAGACGAATATATCTTCTTAATATTTATCACAGGTAGTTATAGCTGAAATGACATGAACAAATATCAACTGAGCAAATTGTAACCTTGCTGTCAATTTTGGGGCTAAGGGAGGGCTGCAGTATGTTCTATAATCGACTCAAATAATTTTGGAATACTAAACATAGTAAACATTCTCGGCTTATTCAGCCAATTCTACTTGAAAGACAAATCTAGCAGAATATAATGAGATTTTTCTATCTGGATATTCTTCACCTAAAACTGACCTAGACTTCTAGGATCTTTAGAGGGGCCATTGAACGTGAAGAAGACTGTTTAGAAATTAATTAGGAACTTCAAACGGAGACGGTTCAGCCTCAAATACCCAAGAACAGATAAAGTTTTACGATTTAAAAAGGGACTTAGACCAGCCATATTTATGAACGAAGATTAACTATATTCATACGGATCCTGAGGTCTACAAAAAAAAAAAAAAAAAAAAAAAATAATAATAAATACCAGTACTTTAATCTGAATTTATCAACCGTTTTCGATTGCTGCAATATATTCTAAGAAAAAAAAATCCTGCATATCTAAAATAAACCAATACGCTCTCATAAATAAGAGAGAGAGAGAGAGAGAGAGAGAGAGAGAGAGAGAGAGAGAGAGAGAGAGAGAGAGAGAGAGAGAGAGAGAGAGAGAGAGAGACCACAATACCAACCAACATTTTTTTATTCCCATCAGGAACGCATTTCTAGCTGATCAGTCATACAGCCTTGACAGTGGAACGACATTCTCCACACCACATGCAAATTGGAATTCCGCTTTTCTAAAGGTAAAATTCCTCTGAGAAGGCCAAGCATTAATTTTCTTCCACACTCTTTCTTCGTTGAAAATGCACTTCCACTTCGTCCCTTCTAATGAAATCGCACCTGGAGAAGGAGGACCTTTAGATATTTCTTGCTATAGAATTTCTTTTCCAGATCTGAGATTTAGTGGGAGCGCGCTAACGCTTAGTTTTGATTCAAGACGTAAAATATTCAGGCATTTCGAACAACGTACAGATTCAGGTATATGTGGTTCGGTTTAGAATTTCTCTTTTTCTTTAACTTCAAGTTGGTAGTAAAAGGACACCAATCTACTCTTACGAATTTTCATTTGCAGCCTATCGTGCTTGCAATATTGGTCTTTATGAAATGTAAAAGTTTTAATAAACTGTACATGGATAATATCCTTTATAAAATGTAAAGGTCTTAATAAACTGTATTTGGATAATATACATTAACTACAATAGTTTATAAAAAAAACTATTGAAATCTCCATAACTACTGTATGATATATTTTACAAAGGCTGTAAACTTGAAGTTTGTTAACTAGAATATATATTTCGCTTTATATAATGGTGAATGATGTAGGTGCCGACAGTCATAAATTTCTACACCTACGCGTATGATATATTTCAAATGTTTTAGTTTATTGTTATATTCACAGAGAGAGAGAGAGAGAGAGAGAGAGAGAGAGGAGAGAGAGAGAGAGAGAGAGAGAGAGAGAGAGAGAGAGAGAGAGAGAGAGAGACTGTACAAAACCAAAGAAACGCTTGAATAAAAATCATAAGGTAAATACACGAAAAGTTTCTTTTGTACATCATGATAAATTTCAAAATTACCGGTATTTAAGACAAATCAAAATTCGTTATAAAATCACAAGGTGTTCAAATTCGAATATACTTTAGGATATTAAGATTCGACTTAAGACAATATATATTATTCACCGATCTATTAATAAAAAAAAAATCAAATGTAAGATTGGCTAGAGACAGTGTGGCTAAGGTTGGTAACTGAGTTTAAGGACCGAGAAAGAGTAAAAAAAAAAAATAAGAAGCAATGTTTTCCTAAGGACCTATTTTTAAACATACAGGATGCAACAAAAGATTCTAAAGTCTTCGTTAAGCGTCATTCTGATGCAATGGTTCTCCATCTGATGCTTCAGTTCGTAAAACGGATGAGTGGATGAGCAAATTTTTCTTTAACTTTTTCTTCTCTTGTAAATGGCTGACTTGAATCTCGGGGGATTAAAGGAAGAAATATAAAACTAGGAAGGATGAGACTATAGAGATAAAAATATATACTTCAATGTGAAGGCAGACTACAAGAAATCTCGAAGGATGTTCTGCCAACTTTTGGAAAATTTTCTTCCAGGTGTTCTTTTTCATGTAAATGGGATGCAACAAACGAAAGTTTGGCTACTTATATATATATATATATATATATATATATATATATATATATATATATATATGAATATATATATACAGTATATATATATATATATGAATATATATATATACAGCATATATATATATATATATATATATATATATATATATATATAAATATATATATATACTGTATATATATATATATATATATATATATATATACTATGTATATATATGTACATATAGTATATAGTATTACTATTCTTGATTTTTACCATCATCAAAGCAATTCATCATAATCTTGACAAGACGTAAAACTATAAATGCCTCCCTAATAATCAATGGTATCCCTAATTTGCTTGATCTAATTATCAGATGTATTTTACCGACGAATTAATCACCTTAATTGTGTCCCTGCAATATGTCTGCTTTCGATGCATCATTAGCAATTGAGTCCAGCACAGAATCTGAGTGAGCACAAACATTAATCAATCAGTATCTCATTGTGCTTCAGTATGTCCCGTCTGATTAATGAAGACCGATTCGGAATATTAATTACTTTCCATCTCAGGCGTCACCTTCGAAGATGCAAAAATTGCTTGTTGTCCTTGCACTGTATACAGTTGAATGTTATCTTTCTTAAGCCGATAAGGATTTCATAGACTTCGGCGTTTTTAAAAAACAAGACCATTCATTGATTTACTACAATCTAAATGTCCATAGAAGCTCTTGAATCCGTCCATGAATTTTATTACTTTCACCAACGAAGTTGCGAGGAAGTTATGTTTTGCCTCCTGTTTGTCTCTTTGATTGTTTATAAACAACTTCCTGGGCACAATTTTACTCGGTATGAAACTTTCAGGGATCAATTGTTATGTTGAAACGTGAACGCTGCCGTGTGGGAGGTCTGCACTCTCAAAGTGCTTTTCTAGTTATATTTGTATTAATATCCAACATTGACTGTGAATACATTTAAAGTATTAAAGCCATTAGTGCTCACCTCCCTACCCACTCACACACTCAAAAAATAACACATACTGCAGTCACTCACTAGGAAAAAAAGCATTCAGGCAAACATTCACACACACACACACACACATATATATATATGTATATATATATATATATATATATATATATATATATATATATATATATGTATGTATGTACATATACATATATATTGTATATACATACGTATATGTAATATATATATATATATATATATATATATATATATATATATATATATAAATGGATCGATGAGATAAGAATATTTACGGGTATAGAATGGCATCGAAAGACCATAAACAGATGGGAGTGGAAGACAATATATATATATATATATATATATATATATATATATATATATATTCGCAAACGTTGTCTAATTACAAAACAACAAATCTACTGCCTTAGTGTACTGAGCCACAGTGGATGTCGTCACACAAAATTTGAATCTGTGACTTCTGGCTTGATAGGCGAGAGCATACTGTATTTATAGCTCGTAAATATTTGTCTTAACTACTTATGTTATTAGTTGTCTAATTGAATAACAACAAATCTGCTGCCTTAGTGTACTGAGCCACAGTGGATGTCGTCACTCAAAATTTGAACCTGTGACTTCTGGCTTGATCGGCGAAAGCACTATCGTTAACATACTGTATCTATCATTCGTAAATATTTGCTTCAACTACTTACGTCATTAATGAAAAACTATATTTTCTTGTCATTTACGATTAGATTGGATTTATGAATCTGGGCTATATAGCTCAGTATTGGAACGTATGGAACTGTACTTCTATATTTTATTAAATAGAAACTTAATATGAAATGCCACATTTGCATGAAATATTCTATGGAAAAACAAAAAGGTAAATTAAAAGGTAAACTGAACCCTAAAACAATCTATATATATAATAAAAATGTAAAAGCACAGAAATGAAAGCCTGGAACAACTAACCAACTACTGCAATGAGAGAGTAATGGGTCATTCATTCACACTCTGGCTGAGCATTTCTCTTTATCACTGGGTGTTTTTAACGCCTTCCACTTCTCGTTAAAGATAAGTCATAAAGAGGCAATACCACTGAAGGCCGGAGAAATGAAGTGGGTCATTCAACGAATCATGGCAGAGCTTAGGGTTATAGCACGTCCTCCTAAATCCATTGTTACACTAATATCAAGATTGATCATCTGCTTTTCAACCAGATATACCTCGGGCTCTAAACATCACGGATATTGCTCCAGATGCTTTTGAAGCTATGAATATGAATCAGCATAAGAGGGAGACGAACCTAATCATATATTCTGTAGGAAAGCTTTTCTGATAGAAATAGCCATAGAACCGTGTTATTAATTTCTACAGTCTTTTTAAAAAAACAATTGCAATTTGAAAATCTGCAACCAAACTATCTTAAAGATCTTATAAATTCAAAGCATAAATTTAATTAACTTCTCTAACTAACTAGGTTTTTTTTTTTATTATGGATAATACCAGTAGTTTTGCCCAGTAATTTTGCAGAATTAATCGCCTCTGACTGGTATATTTCCCTAATTACTTGAATGCTTCTCTTCACTTCAGTGTTTCATCTCTTGTTTCCTTTCTCAACATAATCTAATTCAAACTCTCCAATAGAGTTAGGTCCGAGTGCTTACTTCTCTCAGGATCATTCTCCTTTTTAGGAAATTTTTGGAATTCTCTCCCAGATAACTTTTCCATGGCTTGTGATTTTTCGCTTCTAATGAGACCCTACAGTGCCTTTCCTTCCTCTTGTCAACATTAAGCCTTGACTAAAATAATAAAAGGGCTTTACGGCTGTCATCCAATTGGACTGATAATAACGACACATACATGTCTGACCTTTCTGAAATTATATCCCTAAGAAATCTTTGACCATGATCACAAAAATTGACATCAACAATCTTAACAAAGAGACCATTTTAATGAAATAATTTGAATTTAGTAGAAAACAATATATTGCATCAAAATCCTTTAGAGGCTAATGAACTCACCTGTATTAAAAATGAACGCGCTTCCAGGTGACCTCAGTTCGCTTATATACAATTCTGAAAAAAATAGAGCACATTTAGTGCCGTTTATAAATCAGTTCTGAAAAACAAAACAATTATAGTCGTTTTTGTGCATCTCAAAAAAATAAAACAAAGAAGTTCAACTAACGAATTTAGTACATATTTAATAGCAACCCCTGACATATTTAGCAAATTCAGCAAGTAATATCGGTACTTGAATAATTACATGACTCAATTTTGGTGCTTAATGATTCCAATTTGTTACCATTGACTTTAGAAAAAAGAGTGAGAAATATATACAAGTGAACATCGATCTTCGCAAAACGAACATTTTGCATCACCTATATACAGGCAGTTTTCCCAGCAATGAAAATGCGATTAAAACACTGACTATCTTTTCAAGGCTTTCCTCAAACTGCCAATCTAAATTACGAGCTGTTTCGTGCTTGACAGTTAACATGGATACAGGGAAGCATACAGTAAAAGTCAAGGTGTCTGGTTTCCGTTCCAGTTTTATCAGAATAGATGCTTACCAGAACGTCAGCCGGGATAGCCCAACTCCCACTGTGGTGCCCACCCACAGTAGTGATCGCCCTAATAAACCACTAAAACACAAAGTCCCGGGTCGGGATCGATCTCCTGCTATGCAAATGGCTAGGCGAACACGTAGCACCGTACTGTAGCTAGTCAATGGAGAAAAAAAAGAAAAAGAAAAAAAAAAACGAAATTAAATGAGGGACCGTTACCTAACAGAAGAGAAGATTACTCCTACAGAAGGATTAATAATTTTTCATTTCTTATGACAAATGAGAAAAATATGAGGGAGTAACGAGAGTAACTACATGAGAAGGAAAAGTTGGTACAAAGCTGAAGTAAGCCACTGTATGAGTTAACCGTGGTGATGGATACGGAATCCCTGAAGGTTTATAAAATTCCCATGAACTTCATATTCTGGTTTTTAACAATAACCCCTCTGCTGAAGAAGAAGACATAAACTAATCGTATTTCACAAAAAAAAAAAAAAAAAACGACATATTCCTTTACCTGGCAAGGTGAAGGTATACAGTTTATGCAAAGATTACAACAGCTACATTATTTTGCCTTCTATTTACAACTTAACTTCTTAACTGCCGGTGTTGTAATGTCCCAATCCCTTTTCCATAGCCCATAACCCTGATGGAAAAGGCTTCTTCACCACGACCAATTATTCTTCAATGTCATAATTTATTGGAAAATTATCTAAAACGCACGAAATCTTAGGTTAGGTCGATGCACAGAAGGAACACGGAAGACCCAAATAGTGATCATCTCACCTTGTCTTGGCTGAAGATAGAAAATCTTACAGAATAGGCCTCATTACTCAAAAACTTATGAAAAACTGAGAAAGAAGAAATGCTAGTGAAAGTCCGTATCTATAATGAGAGAGGCCTTTGAAGTTGATTACAAGTACAGCTGTTACATTTGTATTTTGTAGTGGTCGTTGGTCATCTGACAGCCATCGAGGATTAAATGAGCTGCAGAAGTAGCATAGTCCTACAAATCTAAGAATATTAAAACAACTTGAAACTTAAAAATAAATAATGAGAAAAGTGAAAAAAAAATTAATCAAATGCATTTAATTTTCCAATTAGAATTTAGACCAAGTGAAAGAATAAATAGAGTGCACAAACACATAAATAGTAACTTGGTAAATTCTCTTCAGATTTTTCCCCGAGGCTTTCAAAATTTCGAAACTTGCGAGACAGGAGAATTCAATGCCTTATTATGACTGGTATGTTTGTCGCGTAGTTAGCATAATTTAACAAGTTTCTAACGATGTTTCTCCTGAAACGCTATCTATTTTAAGTATCAGAATGTTTGTTTTCCTAGGAGATAATCCATCGAGTTTTTTTTTTTCATTTTTCTCTTCCACTTTTATTCGTTCCGGTTTGGTTGAAATGTGTACACTTCGTTGCCAATAACACGACTTTCGAAAAATAGAACAATTAAAACAAATGGGATAGCAGTTTATACGTTTGTAGTGAGCTGGAGTCACTTCCACTCATAAACGCAAACTTAACAAAATCAACCTTTTAGGCTAAGCGCTTTTGTGTCTACGGC
>NC_090764.1:24506870-24519370 GCF_036898095.1 Palaemon carinicauda
ATACAGAACGTGGTAGAGTTTTGTTATTTTCTTTGAGGCTACCTAAAAGGAAACAGCTTATCTTAATACTAAAAACTGAAGAGGTTGAACGTCGGACACATTCGCAAACTGTTATTGGACCTTCGACTACCCACCACCAGTTTAAAGGTTTAAGGGTTAAAAGCCGCTCATGAATGGCAGAGGCAAGGGGCAGTGACATTGCCCTATCAAGCCGGACAATGCCCTAGAGACTGACCATATACTAATATGATCAGCAAGCAAGACCCCTCTCCACCAAGCTAGGACCAGGGAGGGAAGGACAATGGCTGCTGATGTTTCAGCAGACAGATCTATGGGCTCCCTCAAACATTTCATCCTTAGCTCACAGGGATAGTGAAGCTGCAGCGAACAAAGAAACTAACGAGTTTGAGTGGGACTCGAACCCCAGTCTGGTGTTCACCAGTCAAGGACGTCACCACATCGGCCAGCACAACAAGACTAGTTATGGACAGGAATGCTTTACCAATCCAATACCATCAACTCTAAAATAGAAAAAATAAGGTTTAACAACAACAGTATTTTAATACTTTAAAATATAAAGCAACAGACATATCTTAATATCGAATTCACTCTGCCTCGGGAGCACAGACCCTGGTGGAAATTCTTTATGTTAAGGGCTTCTCACCGGTGCCATGGTTCGAAACTATCCCTCAGAGTGGAAACAGCGATGGCAGTTGACGTAATAGTTTAATAGTCACCTGTCAAGTTTGTTTCAACTATGAGGCATATTTTTGAATCCTGGACCGAGAAGAAAAACTTTCCATAAAAATGATTTCCCCTTGGGCCTTCATTCCCGCGATAGAGTGAATTCGATATCAAAAGCTGTTTTTGGCTTTTTATTTGAATATATCATCATCGTCATCTCCTCCTACGCCTATTGATGCAAAGAGCCTCGATTAGATTTCGACAGTCGTCTCTATCTTGAGCTTTCAGTTCAATACTTCTCCATTCATCATCTCCTTCGCGCTTCATAGTCCTCAGCTATGTAGGCCTGGGTCTTCCAACTCTTCTAGTGCCTTGCCTTGCACACACACACACACATATATATATATATATATATATATATATATATATATATATATGAAATATGTATATATAATATATATTTATATATATATATATATATAATTAAACATATATTCATATATATATATATATATATATATATATACATACATACATACATATATATATATATATATATATATATATATATATATATATATATATATATATATACATACATACGTAGACATGGATAAATTCGAGAGAATAATTCATCACCTAAAATTGCAAATAACACGCGAATACAGGCTGTTTTAACTTTTCATATTACATTCATTTTTGTGCACAGAAATTGATGAATACAAAATAACAAACATTAAAACTTTATATTGTTTGTTACGATTCTGACAGAAATGTAATAAAATCCGTACCATCGGTCTATTAGCAGCTAGCGGTAAACCAACGGCCGAAATCGTTGAAAAAATTGGGAGCATTTTTTTCGTAATTCCATCACGGTTTAGTATTTATAGTCATTACATTCCTCGTTGATCGTCGTTCCAAATAAACGAAAGCATTAGAGGTGGAATTAACTACTGTATAGGCAATGGTATTTTGGGGACATATATGCAGTATGAGGTGTCATACAGCGCTTGTGGATTTATTTCCTTTGCTTCTTCTTTCTTTATACTGGAATACAGGAAGGAATTTACACTACGTTACTGGATTTACACCCACACACACCCAGGCATATATATATATATATATATATATATATATATATATATATATATATATATATATATATATATATACATATGTGGTATTTATGATATTTTGGCTGAGCAGTAGGTCCAAACCATACCAACCGCCAATAGTATGCCCTGTACCAAATGAATATATCAGCAGTTGCTGTATTGTGTGTGTGTGTATATATATATATATATTTATATCTATAAATATATATATATATATATATATATATATATATATATATATATATATATATATATATATACACACACATACACAAAGAGCGAAGATCTCAGAGAACTAGCATCCGCACTGTAGTACAACTGACAAATTTAAGTAACTGTATTCATTACTGAACGAGAAAAGAGACAACGCCATTTGACAGCCCTGATAAATCGAAAAACAATGCTTTATGAAACAATTGAATCAAACTTGACCAGAAATAGTTTGTTACATCATAAAGTCAACATAATCCTGATGAATTATCGACCTCACGTGATTCACGTTTCCGGGGACACCATAATCTACGGATCAATATCGATCAATATCTTGATCTTAATTATAAGAACGCCGATCAAATGTTTTCTATGAAGATGGCTATCATAATGTTTTTGAAATAGTATATAACTACAATTATTTGAAAATGGCAATAATGTAAGTCAGACAAAAGAAAAATAGACTACCATTAAATCTAACAAAATTTCGCTATTCTTCGCTGTGACGAACGATGGAAAACTTTAATCAACAGTGTCAACAGGGATTTTTAGCTTAACATATCATTAGGGATTAAACATACATTTGTCTCCCTAATGCCTGTCATTCTATTTTCTTGTTACTAAATTCTCCTTTTGTTTATACTGTAGTTATGGTGAAGGTAATATAGTGTTTTCTAATATTTTTCAAAATATGTCAAGTTCGCATTCCAAAGTCAAGCAAATTTACAGTTTTTGCTTTCTATAAAACATGTATCCAGAATTACTCACACTCACGTCTTCGTTGTTGACCTTAATTTAAGTTTATGCCATTCGTCTGTTACAAAAATTAGTTTAAGAGCAGAAAGAAAGTAGTGAAAAAAAGACTAAAACTTGAAAGTGATAATAATATCAGTTATATTATTAAATAATTAATATTAGAGACTAGTCTCAGAGTTATGAACTTAATCTATTATTGTAATTCGTTATGTTGCATTTACTTGTATTCATTCGTCGGCTTAAAGTTATTACTTAGTTCAAAAGTGGACTTTTAAACATGATTTCACAACAATGCAATAGCACTGTACAGCAAGAGCTCTTTTGAGCAAATGGAGTGTTAGATAAACCCTTTTTATTTTAACCTGCAAACCTGTTGAACTGATTTTATATATATATATATATATATATATACATATATATATATATATATATATATATATATATTATATCATTATTATTATTATTACTAGCCAAGCTACATCCCTAGTTGGAAAAGCAAGATGCTATAAGCCCAAGGGCTCCAACAGAAAAAAATAGCCCGGTGAGGAAAGGAAATAAGGAAATGAATAAATAATAAGAATAAATTAATATATTCTAAAAACAGTAAAAGCGTCAAAACAGATATGTCCTATATAAACTATTAACAACGTCAAAGACAGATATGTCATATATAAACAATAAAAGGACTCATGTCGGCCTGGTCAACATAAAAACATTTGCTCCAACTTTGAACTTTTGAACTTCTACTGATTCAACTACCCGATTAGGAAGATCATTCCACAACTTGGTAACAGCTGGAATGAAACTTCTAGAATACTGTGTAGTATTGATTCTCATGATGAAGAAGGCCTGACTATTAGAATTAACTGCCTGCCTAGTATTACGAACAAGATAGAATTGTCCAGGGAGATCTGAATGTAAAGGATGGTCAGAGTTATGAAAAATCTTATGCAACATGCATAATGAACTAATTGAACGACGGTGCCAAACATTAATATCTAGATCAGGAATAAGAAATTTAATAGACCGTAAGTTTCTGTCCAACAAATTAAGATGAGAATCAGCAGCTGAACACCAGGCAAGAGAACAATACTCAAAACAAGGTAGGATTAAAGAATCAAAATACTTCTTCAGAATAGATTGATCACCGAAAATCTTGTAAGACTTTCTCAATAAGCCAATTTTTTGTGCAATTGAAGAAGACACAGACCTAATGTGTTTCTCAAAAGTAAATTTGCTGTCGAGAATCACACTTAAAATTTAAAGAAACATTATCAATACTGAGATCCGGATGTTGAGGAGCAACCGTCCTTGACCTACTTACAATCATACTTTGAGTTTTGTTTGATTCAACTTCATACCCCATAATTTGCACCATGACTAATTTTAGCTAAATCTCTATTAAGGGATTCACCAACCCCAGATCTACATCCAGGGGATGGAATTGATGAAAAGAGAGTAGCATCATCTGCATATGCAACAAGCTTGTTTTCTAGGCCAAACCACATGTCATGTGTATATAGTATGAAAAGTAATGGGCCAAGAACACTACTCTGTGGAACACCGGATATCACATTTCTATACTCACTATGGTGCCCATCAACAACAACTCTTTGAGATCTATTACTTAAAAAATCAATAATAATGCTAAGGAACGACCCACCCACTCCCAACTGTTTCAGTTTGAAAACAAGGGCCTCATGATTAACACGGTCAAAAGCAGCACTTTTAAAATCAAGGCCAATCATACGAACTTCCTGACCACAATCAAGGGATTTCTGTACAGCATTGGAGATTGTAAAGAGGGCATCACATGCTCCAAGGCCTTTACGAAAACCAAATTGCAAACTAGGGAGTAGATGATTGCCTTCAGCAAACCTATGAAGACGTTTTGCCAGAAGACGTTCAAAAACTTTAGATAATATGGGAGTTAAGGAAATTGGCCGGTAATCAGTGGGACTTGAGCTACCACAAACACATTTACATAGAGGAGTAACATTACACATTCTCCAACAAGTGCTAAAAGCTCCTCTTCTTGCTAACTTGCACAAAATAACAGATAACTTTGGAGCTATGAAATCTTCGGTCTTTATAAAAAACAAAGGAAAAATATCATTCGGGTCTACACCTCCAGCAGCATCAAGGTCCATCAACAGAGCTTTCATCTCACGAGATCGAAAAGCTAAACTAGTTAGTTTAGCCTCAGGAAAACAGGAATGAGGAAGTTCAAGTTTTTCATTACTCTGTTTACTGTCAAAAACATCAGCCAAAAGGGTTGCCTTTTCCTTTCGACAGTGACCAAGTGGTATGTCACTGTACATACAAGTTTCCTGGACCAGGTTCGACTCCCGGCCAATTAGAAGCTATTGCCTTTGTGTGATTTCACCTGGGGCTCTGATACCGAGGCCGTTAAGATAATCCAGACATTAATGTGTCAAAAATATATGGCTTATTTGAATATGAAAAACACGTTTAATTGTGCAAAATTTATCATATATATATATATGTCTATATATATATATATATATCTGTATAAACACACACACACACACACACACACATATATATATATATATATATATATATATATATATATATATATATATATATATCACCACCTTCTACGTCTATTGACGCAAAGGCCTCGGTTAGATTTTACCAGTTGTCTCTATCTTCAGCTTTTAATTCAATACTTCTTCATTCGTCATCTCCTACTTTGCATATCATAGTCCTGGGCCACATAGGCCTGGGTCTTATATATATATACATATATATATATATATATATATATATATATATATATATATATATATATATATTCGTAAACTTATGTTTACCAATATGATTACACATGTACGACTAAATGCACATGTATATATATATATATATATATATATATATATGTATCTGTATGTATAATTATATATATATATATATATATATATATATATATATATATATATATATATATATATATATACACACATTAGTATGTATATGTGAGTACACTGAACATACATGTTTGTCAATATAATGATGTGTACCAACCATGTGTCACACGATCGTACATAATTCATTTTGTATATATTATGCTTGTATCTTCTCTCTTCCCTTGCACTAAAAAGAACCAGAATAAACATGTCTGCGTTTTTCCTCTGTAACATTGTCTGTTTTTCGAACATGAAATTTCCTGTTGCCTTGAGGTTTTGTATATGAAGGAGAGTGTTCTATAATAAATTCCTCAGTTGCTCCCAACCTGCCTTTGAGTCACAACCTTCTATCGGCCCGTCACATTGGTGACCCCAGAAGTCAACTCGCTCCCACCGCCTTCCATCCCCACCCTCCTCGCCCCTCCATCGTTGGTACTATGGCGGACTCTACGGAAGTTGGCGCTGCGGCTGCCCCATTGAAACTTTCATCGTTCGACAGCGGAGAGGCGTTTGCTTGGTTTCAGCGCGCAGAAGTCCAGTTTCGCATCAAGGGCGTGACTCGCTCAACCACCAAAGCAGATTATGTTCTCGCGGCGATACCCGAGGACACCTTACCGGAAATATCCGACTGGCTTTGTGAACAAGGAGACAGCCCAATAGCGTACGACGCCCTCAAAACATACCTTCTGCAGCAGTACTCGCCGTCGTCAGCCGCCCGTATAGCAAAGCTTTTTCAACTCTTGCAACAACCGTTGGGGGACCAAAGGGGTTCGCTCGCCCCCAGGGAAATGACCAGTATCACTCGCCTTCAACCTGCCGCAGACGGCTCTCCTCGTGAGGTGAACCTACTTTGTGCCCTTTGGATACCCCGTTTACCTGGACCTATACACGCTGCCATACCCGATGTCGATAGTTTACCCATAAAGGACTTGATGACCAAAGCCGACGCCTTTATGGACCGCCACTTCAAGACTTCCATCAACGCCTCCACCCCTGACGAAGATGATGCCTATTCAATGTCAACCGAAGCTGACATGAATGCCGTAGGACATACACGCCTACCCCGTGACGTGCCGAAGCGGCGACAAGGCCACCCACCACCCACCACCCACCAATCGCTCGCGCCCCAACAAACGACTTCTACAGCCACGTACTACCTCCCATCCGCCGCAGTTTTGCTACTAGCACTTCAGATTCGGGGCAACCGTGAAGAAATGTGCCAAGGATTGTCAGTGGCCAAAAAAACGTGTAAGTAGGCCATCGCTCGTGGTGGTGGCCTCCCGTGTTTCTAATCTTTTCTTTTTACATGATGCAGGAACGGGTGTGTGATTTTTGGTAGACACGGGTGCTTGTCGTTCTCTTTTGCCAAGGGAACTCTTCAAGACACGACGTAGTCTGTCTACATCTGCCGACGTCCGCTTGGTAGCTGCCAACGGATCTGCGATACCCACCTACGGTTACAATAACCTCACATTATCGTTCGGAAACGGTAAATTCAATTGGAAGTTTCTCGTTGCTGACGTCACATTGCCAATCCTCGGTGCGGATTTCCTCTATCATTTCCACCTTCTGGTCGATGTCGCCCACCGACGATTGGTCAACGCAGACACACTTGTCGACACCTCTTCAACCCGCCCCCTCTAACCTCGCTCTCCACATCAGCGCACCCACGGATGCCTATGCCCACCTCCTCACGTTGTACCCGGAGGAAGTTTTCCGTCCAGAACTTCGCCAAACGCCCACGGTTCCTGCCAAGCACGGTATTTATCACCATATCAAGATGACGGGACCCCCAGTCTTCACAAAATTCAGACGTCTGGCACCGGAACGATTGGCAGCCGCCAAACAGACGTTCGCCATAATGGAGGAAATGGGCCTTTTCCAAAAGGCCTCCAGCCCATGGTTGTCACCCTTACACATTGTTCTGAAGAAAGACGGCTCCCTCCGTCCGTGCGGGGATTACAGGCGCCTGAACATGCAAACAGAACCAGATCACTACCCCCTCCCAAACATTGCCGACGTGACCTCCTACCTGCACAAAGCAAAGGTTTTCTCTACGCTCGACCTCCTGAAGGGGTGTTATCAGATGCCTATGAATCCAGAAGACATCCCCAAGACCGCCATCACCACTCCGTTTGGTACATACACCTTCAATTACTCCTGTTTTGGCCTTCGTAATGCTGGGGCAACGTTTCAACGTCTCATGGATGGCATCTTAGGGGACCTCCCTTTCTGTGTATGTTATGTGGACGACATACTTGTGTTCTCCTCCTTAAAAGAGAAACACCTCCGTCACCTGCGCATCGTGCACGACCGCCTGCAACAAAACGGCCTTGTAGTCCGGTACGACAAGTGTACCTTTGGCGCCAACGAAGTGTCGTTCTTAGGGCACCCCATCACTCCTGAAACAGTCCATCCCCTCCCTGAGAAGGTAGCAGCCCTTCAGAACTTCCCCGCGCCCTCGACCGTCAAAGCTCTGCAGGAATTCTTGGGCATGATCAACTATTATCACCGTTTTCTGCCAGCCATTGCCGCCACTCTTGCTCCCCTCTACGCCTCCCTCAAGGGCAAGCCAAAGGACCTGAAGTGGGGTCCCCTTCAAGAAGCAGCCTTCTGCAATGCAAAGAGGGCACTATAAACTGCTGCAGCTCTCACTTTTCCTATCCCACATGCCCCTCTCCTTCTCTCCACCGATGCCAGCAACGTCGCTATTGGTGCAGTACTCGAGCAGGAGGTCAACGGCTCGCCCCGCCCATTGGCCTTCTTCAGCAGAAAACTGTCCAAGGCTGAATCGGGTTATTCTACCTTTGATCGAGAATTGCTGGCGGTGCACTTGGCTGTCTGTCACTTTCGCCATTTCTTAGAAGGTACGCCCTTCGTCATTCGCACAGACCACATGCCTCTGGTGCACGCCTTTACTCGACAGTCTGATGCCTGGTCCGCCCGGCAACGTCGACATCTCTCCGCCGTGGCTGAATATAATTGCACCCTTCAATACGTCCCTAGGAAAATGAATCCCGTTGCCGATACCCTGTCATGAAACACGTTGGCTGCCGTTCAACTGGGATTGGATTACAACGCCCTGGCTGAAGCCCAACGACAGGATCCAGAGCATCAAGCATGTAGGACATCCTGCACGTCCCTCCATTGGGAAGACTTCCCGCTCGAAGACTCCAACACCACCCTCCTCTGTGACGTCAGTACTGGTAGACTGCGACCTTGGATTCCTGCTCCCATGCGCCGGCAGGTGTTTGATTTCATTCACGGCCTTTCACATCCCTCGTGCCATTCTACTGCACAGCTGGTGAAGGCAAAGTTCATTTGGCACGGCATTTCTAAGGATGCTAAGGATTGGGTCCGCGCCTGTACTTCTTGCCAAACTTCCAAAGTACATCGACACACGGATTCAGGAGTAGGCACCTTTCCTCAACCTCAGCGTCGTTTCGCACACATTCACGTCGAGGTTGTAGGCCCCCTACCCACATCACAAGGACATCGTTACCTGTTTACCATCATCGACCGCTCCACTCGTTGGCCTGAAGCCATTCTCATGGAAACTGCAACGTCCGCCGCATGTACATCTGCCTTACTCTCTGCATGGATTGCAAGATTTGGTATCACTGAGCATATTACTTCTGACAGGGGAACCACTTTCACCTCTCAATTGTGGACATCATTAGCGAATCTCCTGGGCATCACCCTACATCACACAACAACCTACAACCCCGCTGCCAATGGAATGGTTGAACGTTTTCATCGCAACCTCGAAGCAGCTTTGATGTCCCGCTGCAAGGATTGCAACTGGTTTACTCAGCTTCCCTGGGTCCTCCTGGGACTAAGGACCACTCCTAAAGACGCCCTCGACGTCTCGGCAGCTGAAATGGTGTATGGCGACCCGTTGGTCGTCCCTGCCGAATTTTTTCCTTCTACAACCTCCTCCGACGATCTCCAGCACATATGTCACGCCGTGGGAAAATTTACTCCCTGCCGCCAGACTTACAAGCCCCCAGCGAAGCATCACATACCAACAGACATGCACTCTGCAACGCACGTCTTCCTGCGCAACGACACTAGCAAGCCACCGCTAACGCCCCCTTACACGGGCCCTTTCCTTGTGATCCGACACAGTCCGAAAGCATTCCTACTAAACATTCGTGGCAAAGAAGACTGGGTCTCCATTGATCGTCTAAAACCTTCTTATCTTCTGGCAGATGACCCGCCTACAGTTCGCCTCTCTAGATCGGGCGCCCTATTTAACATGTATAGTATGTCATTTTTAGGGGGGGAGCCATGTACAAACCGTGTGTCACACGATCGTACATAATTCGTTTTGTAAATATTATGCTTGTATCTTCGCTCTTCCCTCGCACTAAAAAGAACCAGAATAAATATGTCTGCGTTTTTCCTCTGTAACATTGTCTGTTTTTCGAACATGAAATTTCCTGTTGCCTTGAGGTTTTGTATATAAAGGAGAGTGTTCTATAATAAATTCCTCAGTTGCTCCCAACCTGCCTTTGAGTCACAACCTTCTCTCGGCTCGTCACAGATGCAATAACGACTAAATGCAAGAATGCGTTCTCACATGAGTATATACAAATACACAAACATATCCATACAACGTTTAAAATCTCCATCGAGTAGTTATCCACATGAAAGATATTCCAAAACTCCACAAAAAAGATTAAAAGCAAAGTGGTATGAATTTCTTGTTCAAGAACACTTCAAGCCAATGGTGGAAACCGCTGTTATACAGATAGAGGTCTAAACATTTGCAAACTGTTAGATCCTTCAAAAATTTCACCGATAAATTGGTGGATGTACAAGGGTCAGCTTAGAACTTACTTTAACCCTTTATGTGAATGTACGTAAGTATTCAGTTGTTTTCCTTTCCCTGAATTATAGGTAAAAAAATTCCACAATGTATGAAAAGAATTAATCGCTGTGATTCAGCTAATGTAAACTGTCTATGAGTTTCATAGGTGTAAACATCTATTTTTTTTTTCTATTCCAAAATTAGGAAATAAATCTGATTAAAATTCTAAGGGCAAACGAAACAAGTTTGGGGAGAGGGATGAACAGAACCAAATATAACTGGACGAATTCAGATATGTGTAAGTTCTTAGTTCAACGTTTAACGACACAATTAATTCATGTTACTCGGTTAACAAAATAAACACTTTATCAGTTTCAATATAATCAAAGTTAAATCTTGAAGGTACCTAATCAGATTCATAGAAATCTTATCATATCAACGGTATTCATGGTAGCAGATTAATTGTTCCTTTTAAGAAAACAAAACTGATATTACAATATGCATTTAACATAATTAGTAATGTTTTGTCACCACATTTCTCAATAATTTATTTATACAATATTTTTCAATATATATTTCTAGAATTATTAAGTCATTTAAAAGACAATGTATTTCTTTACGTTTCTGAGGTTGGGCACCTATGAAATAGTTTTCTTTATTATCTATCTACCAAAATAGATACAAAAAGAATCTAAGTTGTTTATGGCTCTATATAGCACTGTAAATATATTGTCCAACAGAGAACATGAGAGAGAGAGAGAGAGAGAGAGAGAGAGAGAGAGAGAGAGAGAGAGAGAGAGAGAGAGAGAGAGATACATAATTAAATGTGTATATATTGATGTTAATTTTTCAAATGATCTACATTAATGACATGATTGGCATAAGTAGGAAAATATATTTCTTTTACAACTGAATTATTATATTTCAATTATAACATTCAAAAGTCTCGTATAAAAATGTAAATATATCATCAACAATTCCATTATGACTGAACTTTCTATGTAAGTATACAAGTAGGCATGTACATAAGTAACACTTAATACTGAAGTATTGGTACTTGGAAGATACGAAGTTAAAAGTTGTTTGAAGTCAGATGTTTAATCCTCTCACTTGATCAATCCTAAATCAACGCAGTGGGGATTCACGATCCCAGTAGCATATCATTATCATCGTATTCTCAGCTTCTCCTCATTACATGTTCTCCAGTATCACTTAATTCATCTCCTTGCTTCATATATATATATATATATATATATATATATATATATATAATATTCATATATATATATATATATATATATATATATATATATATATATATACTGTATGTATATATAAATTTAGATTCACCGGTATATATATATATATATATATATATATATATATATATATATATATAGAACAGATATAAACTAAACGTTACTGTAGTACCAGAAGAAATGTAAGAATACGAAGAAGATATGTAAATTATTGTTTGACAAAAAAAAAAAATGTTTCGTTTACCAGAGTTTCAGGCCCTAAATAATAAAAAAAAAAAAACTGTGTATGAAGACTAAAAAGTAAAGGCTGTGATTATGAGCCCAGAAAAGAGTTTTTGAAGGGCAGATGCTCGCTGAAAGAGATCTTGCGAAAAGAATACATGGGAGAAGCCAAGTTCAAAGAGGGAGAAAAGGTTTTCGGTCGATAAAAAACTTGAAACACAAAAGAGCTGAAGTTTCTGCAGCGAAAAAAAATTATTCAAGAGGGACGCTACATAGAATATGTATGAGGAAAAAAATAACTATAGAACGAAGGCCAAAGGCATGTACTTGAACAGAGAACTATTGCAAGGCCAAGAAAACTAAAAAGAATAAACTAAGAAACGTAGATGTAGTTAAAAATTACACAAAATGCCGTGATTGCAAATAATTTAGACCATAAAAAAATTTCTTTTTACTAGCGGAAATGTTTACTAAAGTAGAGAAACGAAAAGTTATTTAAAATTCATAAGGC
>NC_090764.1:24521870-24529370 GCF_036898095.1 Palaemon carinicauda
ATATATATATATATATATATATATATATATATATATATTTAAGAATGTGTGTGTATGTGCGTAATGTGCCATAGACACATTTCCAAACTGAATTGTAACATTCCTTAAAACAGTTTACAGCCATTTCTAATAGCAAAAATTAGGAAATATGGAAATATGTCCAGTTCCTTTCAACAGTCAACTAAAGTATTCCTGCCATATTATGTTACGCTGTTGTCCAAGAGTTCTCTTCCGTACTAACTGTATCGAAACTTCCTAAAAAAGTTTTTCTGTAGAAGTGTTAATACGATTTTACCATCAGTTTAATAATTCGCTGTATCATTTAATAACAGCAGGATGAATATTCATGAATATTACTTTGGCTCAAAGCATACAATTGTAAAAATGCACTGAAACGTTTACAAAAATGATTTTCATTAGGAATCATTCTCATGAAACCTGGCCAATTAAAACGTAACTGAATATCAAACAGGGAGAGCTTTCACGTAATCCTACCAACACTCAAAATCTTTGTTAAACACCGTATGGATTAGTTTTCTATTATGTTAATTGGGATTTTAGTTGCTGCTGATTCCTTTCGAAAATTTTTGGTTAACCTTGTGGGAAATAAAAACTTGGGTGATCCAGTGTCTGAAATAAAATTTGAGTGGTAGTGCTGGTAAAGCTAATATGCGCTACCAAGTTACCAACACAGTTGTACCGGTTTCAAATTACCCCCGGGGGTGACTTGAAACCGGTTTCAAGCTACCCCCGGGGGTAATTTGAAACCGGTTTTAAGCTACCCCCCTGGTTTCACATTACCCCCCTCGTTTTTGCGCAGGATCTCATCATTTATGAATATTAATAAATTGCTTTTGATCAGGGTCAACACAATCATTAGGTTATATGTATATACATGTATTGTTCCACCTATTGGTATCGTTTATTAATATCCAGCCTTTATCTGTTTTATGTTTATATCTTAGCTAATACATGTCGGAAATTCCGTTACCAGTCATGGGCGCATATTTTTCTGAGACAGGGATACGAGGTGGAATTTGATTTTGACGGTTATTTTTTCCATTATTTGAAATATTACATAATTATACTGCAAGCAAATATTATATAAGGTATAATCAACATATTGATCATAAGTATATATGTATATATATATATACACACTTATATATATGCATATATATATATATATATATATATATATATACATATATATATATGTATATATATATATATATATATATATATATATATATATATATCTATATATATATACATTTTGTATATGTGTGCGTGTATGTATGTATGTATATATATATATATATATATATATATATATATATATATATATATATATATACTGTATATATATATATATATATATACATATATATATATATATATATACATATATATATTTGTATGTATGTTGTAAATACTATATCATTCATGACATCTGTAAATAATTGACACTTCTAATAAAGCAAGATTGTAAGCAATTATAACAGTTTTAATAAAACAAGATACAGTACATGCTGTTTGCTGCTACTGTACTTACATTGGTTGTTTGTATATGAAAACACCTGGACTACGGTAAAGTCGTTAAACTTTATAGCCCTCTATGGATGACATTGAACACAACTTGTGATAATCTCACAACTGTTGTTACTGATTTTAGCCTAAAGGCAGGCAGCTGTGTGTTATCATGGGCTAAATCAAATACTATTTTAACCATCTTCCACAGTAGTAAGTGATGGATTCGTGTATGGATTTTTTTTTCTCTGTTGTTGATCTGGAAATGGAAAATTATTGAAAAACTGAGGGATAAAATGTTCTAGAATTTTACCTGAAATGTATCATGAAAAAAAAAAGACCTCGCAGCATAGTCACCTGTACATTTCCATGCCGTTAATATAAGACTTCTGCCCCTTTGTCATAGCTCCATTCTTTCTTATTACTCATTTCATCAAATGACAAAACAGCAATACCTAGAAATCGAGACTTCATACCATCTTTAAAGTCCTCTGGTTTAAATTGAATCGAGCTAACAGTAGCTTACACAACGTTAATTCTGTCTGCACGACAACATGAATGTTGGTAATTTATATTTGAGCTTTTATTTTTCACGTGCATAGCATCCAAATACTACGAAGTTACTATGCATTATCACTGACAGAATATATGAATAAACAAAAAGATATATGGACACAAGGAGTTCTATTGTTACATTGCATCTACGGGTATAGTCAAATTTTAAGAGCAAACTCGGAGCCCAATAGCGGCATTGCCAGTTCTCTTGGGTCCTTTTCAAAGCACACCTGGCTTGACCGCTTTAATCTATGGGCGAGCCGAGAAAAGGGTCAGCTAATTAGTCATTCACCCGGATTTGAACGGTCTAAGATTATAATCTTTTAATTTGATACTCTCTCCAAATTGTTTCCTTCGCTCTTTTTGTTTGCAACCACGTGGTGACAAATCGAAACTCTTAAATATAACAAGAGCAAAATTGTTATAAAACGATCATCATACTAACAGAAATAATCTTAATTTTGATATCAAATGAATTCAGTTCTCAATTCTGATTGATTATTAAAAGACAGAATTCTTTACAAAGGATTTAATTAACTATGTTTAATATGGTATATTTACATAGGTGATTTTATTGTTTTAGAATTTATTTAATTAATCGAAAAAAAAAATTCTACAACAAAGGTTGTGTTAGCAAACGTGGTTATGATGACTTCGTCAGATGAAGTTAGTACTACCACAAAAGATTCAACGAATTAGTTAATTCAGACCATTTTCATGTTTTCCTTTATAATGTTATCAGTATGCTAAATAACTTTGACCCAATTTTCCTTGCAAATCTGAAACAAAGTCGTTTTTGATATGTCGGTTGCATCTCTGACACGTTTGATTGTTTGGTCAATTCCAAATTTAACAATCTCATTATCATTTTCCCATTTAAAAAACTGATAGACATTGTATACCCTTTTTATTTCTTCTGGGCGAAAAACACGACGCTGAGAACTTACCATGGTTTTTACGGAAGCCTATTGTGCAAGACAATGAATGAGGAAGCTAATCTTCATGCATTTAATAGGATTTGACCAAAGGTCTTAGTGAACTGACCCAGTGGTAACGTGTATGTCATATCTCCTAATTTGTCATTTTCCTTCCCTTGTCTTAGTGAAGCGACGCGAAAGCATCGGGATTAAGGAGAATCGGCACCGCCACAAATGAGTTTTGGTAATTGACATCTTAAGCTGCGCGTTGGCTGCTCTTGTTCAAAAGATGTGTGAGTATATATATATTTATATATATATATATATATATATATATATATATATATATATATATATATATATATACATATATATATATATATATATATATATATATATATATATATATATATGCATTTGTATAAATAATAAAATAATCAACACCATTTATTCTGAAGGATTTTTGTGTCAATTTCTCCAGGCATATTGCCGCCCGAAGCTCATGCACCTAAAGCACATGAATGGAATCTACTGGAGATAACACAAAAAAAAAGGAGAAAAAAATCTCGACAGTCACGCGCACACTGATATAAAATGAAGTTTTACCTCACCGTTATCACTAAACCTTAAATGATAGTCTGTAACTTCAAATATTGTGTATTAGTGAATTATATGACAGGTTAGGTCTTAAATACGAAAATATCGACAATCACACGATCACTGAAATAAAATAAAATTTTACCTCACCTTTATCACAAAACCTTAGATTACAGTCTGTGACTTTTAACGTGTCATATAATTCACTAATACAATATTTTTGGTCTTAAATACAAAATTAAATTACTTTTCCTACTGCTGCGAAGCCAGCAATAAATGTATGATACATATTTGCGATGTCACACGAATTATCTATCATTCTGATGAGGGGGTAACTTGAAACCGGTTTCAAACTACCCCCCCCCCTGGTAATCTGAAACCGGTTTCAAGTTACCGAGGGGTAATTTGAAACTTGGGGTAACTTGAAACCTTTACACAGTCATTAATCCTCCCTCTCTTTACACCCTAAACCAAAAAGTAATCTAGAAAACCACTCAGAGCGCAGACCTCCACCACGGCAGTTTATTTCGGTCGACCGTTTGCTCGACCTTGACCTTTATCTTTGACCTAGGACTTTCAAAATTGAATCACTTCCACGTCTCAACATAATAATTAACTACTCCAAGAGTAAAATTGTGGCAAGTATGTTGTTCACAAACAAACAGACAAACAGGGGCGAAAAAATAACCTCCTCCCAATTTCGTTGGGGCAGGTAATAATTGTGCATAACGCATTTTGTAGTATTAAGATGGTGATCCCCAAAAATTCAGATAGTAAGACTTCCTAGACAGGGATAATAGTTAATGGCGTTACATTATATTTTTCCATTTAGCTGCTTTTCTAATCACACTCTACCTCTTTACTTTTAAATTTCTTGTTAATCCTAGGTGACACTATCATTCTCAGTATTACATTTTAATTTTACTATTTTTTACAGATAACCCCATAAACGTAATTTAAGATCATGATTTCTTTCTTTAATATGACCTCTAGAAAATTAAATACTCTCAATGTAATCCTCACTAGATTGTGTGACTGGAAGCCATTTCCCTAATGGTTGGCGTCCTTTAAGTCTGTTTCCAATTTCTTTTGAAAAAACGCTCATGTCTTATTTTTCTCTTGCACCCGACGTTGTATTATCGGCAGTAATCAGCAACCACGCCACACAAATGATTGATGTACACAGTTCTTTCCAAAAGAGTTTCATTCATTTTCATCTTTTCTTTGTCCCTGAATTGTCACAGTTCTAACTTTTGAACCTCATATGAAACATTTTTACTTCGATATTTCAAAGGGAAGCTACAAAAGAGGCAGTGTTGTGCAGCGTTTTAATGTTCAGAGATGCTTATAGTATGTTTATCCGAAGGTAAATTGCTACACAATTAGCCCTACTATTCATACCTCATGACCAGCTGCGAGAATATAAGAATACGATAAAGTAAAATGTCATAAAAGCATAGTTGAAGTTGTAATTTCACTAAAAGCCTACGGAGTTCTTATGTACCGCAGAAAATGCAATTGGATTTATTTCAAATACATTTGTCTCTAAACTATCGAAGATATATCGAAATACAGCAGCCATTATAATTGAAAATATGATAATCTATTAAACAATTACTTCACTATTTTCTCACAATCTTAAGTTTGCATCTTTTACGTAAATTATTTGTAACGCCAAACTGAAAAATGGTGTAACAGAAGTAAAAACAACATGCTCACGTAAACTGAAACTCCAAAGAACATATTTATATAGACCACATGTGATTAAGTGAAGGATCAAAAGAAACTCGTATGTTAGAATAACAGGAACCACCTCAGCCACCCTCTTTTTTCGTTGTTTGCATGTTACGAAAATCGACTTCTTCAGTCTGGTCACTTGGTACCAACCCCTAAACATTTTGTAAAGGCCCCCCCCCCAAAAAAAAAAAAAAAAATATATATATATATATATATATATATATATATATATATATAGATTTGGTATTTTTCCGCTGTATTGGTTGAAATAACATTAACTGACAACGAAAATATAAGTCAATCACTATTAGGAAAATTGCGGAACCATATTGAAATATCTATTATAAAATAAAGAATATGATTAATAAACATTAAGAATAATAGGGACGTGGATACATGTCAAAGTCGAGTAAAAATAAAACACAAGAGTTCACTATCATTTCCAGTAAGAAGCGAAGCAATGGTTATTAATTTGGAAGAGGGAGGAATGGAAGTGTTTGATTCGTGTAAATGTGGGAATAAATATAACTGATGATAGCCAGTTTCGAAAGCAGGCGAGTGCTATAGTAGGTGGAACGTTACTTATCTGTGTAAGCCTAGGAGGCAATGCTTGAAGAAATTGTTGAGCTAATTCTCCTTTATGGGAGCAAAGTTTGGATGAGGAATGTGAATGAAATCAAACAAGTTGAAGTTGTTAAGATGAACTATTTGCATAGTACTATAAGAAAAATAAGAATGAATAAGGTTGAAAATGGGGGAATATTTTGAGGAAATGTGAAAAAAATATTAAGGAAGTGGAATGATGGATCAGAGTACTGAGAGGTAATTCAGTCACGCGGAAAGAATGGACGACAATAAGTTGCATGATGAAATACATCATTATAGAGTATAGGTGTACAGGTAGAAGAAAGATAGGAAAAAGGAAATTGAGAGAGACATCAGACAAATAATAAAAAAGAATAAGAAAATTGAGCAAAACTTTAGGGAGAACAAAGTGTTACAATTTACTAAATGTAGACAGAAAAGTCCTTGAACAAAACAGTTCTAAGTATAAAAGATATGACATATGTAGTGAATGCAGTATATACAGACATATCCAAGATTTACAGAATGATATGAGTGAAAAGAGTGATTGAATGTTTAAGAATGATTAAAACAAAGACTATTGATAAGGAAGCTCTTGGAAAATGAACAAGCACCAGGAGATGAAGGAATTATATGCGAGATGAGCTGCAGTAATGTAGTAGATAGTGTGACAGACAAGCTTTGAAGGAATGAGTGGCAGGGAGAATTTTTCTGTTTTATGAAGGTAAGAAAAAATCAGGAATAAAGTATGCGAATATCATTACCAGGGAATCATGTTCATGATTCAATGGATGGAGATCCTATTACTAAAGGACTATTTTCATGCACAGAATGGAATTTATTCTTTTGTATTTTGCAATACAGCTTACCGAGAATACTAAATAAATTAAAAATGGGGAGATTTTAAAACATGTGAGAATTATGTATTTCAATGTAACATATGTATTGCGTTTATTCACCGCATTTAATATCAATACAATACTAAATAACAAGTATAGATAAGAGTTAAGTAACGTTTTTGCTAGCAATGATCCCGATAAATCTTGTCGTGCCATAAATATATATATATATATATATATATATATATATATATATATATATATATATATATATATATATGTATATATATACATACATATATATATACATACATATATATACATACATATATATATATATATATATATATATATATATATATATATATATATATATATACTCACTTGTATGTAACACATTGTTGAATAAGTATATGCCGATAAACAATGTTATGCTGCACTATAAATTGCATATGTTTGCCCCATAAAGTTGCAAATGAAATAAAAACAAAACATTATACACACTATCCTGATGAACGGTGATAAAACGAAAATGTTAATATTTCTATTCAAAAATTACTTCACATATATTCCAAAGAATTCTTTCAACCTTTAGAGATACGAGAAACTCAATTGTATAATTCCCGGGTGCATTAATTTATATCAGGAAAATGTATATAAAATGCAGTAACATAAGAGCCTTCAAGCACTTTACTGAGACAAAGGTTTCAGTAAATTCTTTCAACAAATTAAAATATTGT
>NC_090764.1:24534370-24541870 GCF_036898095.1 Palaemon carinicauda
TTTCGTTCCGTGTGTACTTTATCAAGAGTAAAGCATCTACTTGTAAGATACTGGAAGTAAATTGTGCTTTAAATGATCCAATTAAATAAACATAGTTACTGAACTGATGTTCATCTTGCTAACAAATAAAAATGTTTTAAGTTTCCTTTAGGCAACAAAATACAAATTGGTGTAAGTAAAATAGATGAGAAGCAAAGATAAATAATATGAGGACAATTTTGAATTCAAGTAGAAAAGATAAATTGTCTAATCAAAATATTTTGGGTTAGATTCATTGAGTATTTATTCTAAATAAGATACTTTGGTATTCATAAAATGTGTTGAAATTAATAAAATAATTGTAAAAAAAAAAAAAAAAAAAAGATGACAGTGAATTACTATTTTAATTCATTTCCCATTTTTGAGGTGGCTAATTGTCAACAAAAGGATATCGGGTGCCCTGATAACTTTAATTTACGAGGTTCCAAGAAATATAGATACAAATTACTAATGCAACGTCAAATAAATTGTTTTTTTTTTTTTTTTTAATAGATGAATAGAACGATAAATGAATATTGCCTTACATCCTAGCTATACTGCGCTCGGATTAGTATGAACCGGCAGGTTGCCACTTGCCTTAGTTAGTGCGCATCACAAGGAACTGGCTATCCTTTGATGAATTTAGCCACTGAATCCTCTATGGATTTAGTCAGTAAATGACGACTGGCGAAATCTTACCAAGGCCCTTTTGCGTCAATTGGCGTACTTGTTGGATGGGGGAAATCTTCAAGAAGGTAAGCATCCTGTTAGCCTTATTGCCTTACCTTATTCATATTGCCTTATTCTATGTTTGGGTTCCCCCAGGTCCCTCAGTGTGAGGCACCTCGTATATCCACCAGAGTTGCTAATGCATCTTCCGGTGTATTTTGCATCTTCCAGTCTTGGATGGTCTGGAAGAATGATCGATACCTAAATATAGCTTATGAAAACAACGGATCACTTGAACTGATTTCAAAAGAAATTTGTTATCAAGGGCATCGAATAGCATACAGTTCAAGATAATCTTTCATGAACGCTCAAATAATACTGCCATTTAGTCAAAGCACAGACTGGTCGAGGCCGCTTTGGTTTCCCTTGACGTCCTATGTTTCTTTTTCAATTTTGTTAAGATTTTAATCCCAATTGACAACAGTGTGAATGCTTCTTAATGCTTGACGATAAATATGCTAATGTAATATTTTTTTCTCCGTTATCTACCAAATCTTTGAACAAGCATGATGCATGATTTAAAATTTTGGTAATTTGGGTAACGCAATTTTAAAGTATGTTCTGAAAAATGTATTTGTATATATACGCGCAAATACACACATTATAAATATATATATATATATATATATATATATATATATATATATATATAACGGATTTTGAGCGAAGCGAAAAATCTATTTTTGGGTGAGATGGCCATGTCGTCCTGATGGAAGTTCCTATAGGGCAACTTCCTAGGGTATATTACAACTACGGCGATATTCCCAGAGAATTTACCTTAAGGTACCCAGAATTCTAACTCCTGGAGCGAATATCCCTAATGAAAGGGATATCGCGACATATCAGAGGACGTATTCTTGACACGCCACATGGCAATCTGCACCCCAAACAGAGATTACGTATCGAGGGGTCAATTGGCAAGAAACGAAAACGGGAAAGAAAAAGGGGGAGCCGCTCCCAAGGCTCCCTATTCTCCAGTTTCGTAAGCGTGCCTGGTGCCAATCCTGGCGCCATCTGTATTCCTTGTAGCGTACACGAGGTGCTACAGATACTGTATGTAGGGAGGGGTCCTACAGCCCTTTCATAGAAAGGGAAGGGCGGGTCCATCAGGACGACATGGCCATCTCTCCCAAAAATAGATTTTTCGCTTCGCTCAAAATCCGTTTTTTGGGCTCAAGCCATGTCGTCCTGATGGAAGTATACCAGAGCATTACTGTATCTGTGGATTCTCAGAACGTGCCGTACTCCCCGGAGGTAATTTTTCCCGGTCAACTAGACCTAGAGACCTAAGATGTTACCGTTATACATCTTTTCAACTAACCATAAACCATGTTAGAGCTTCCTGCCCCCTACAGGGAAGAGTCCTACTAGACTCTGGAAAAGTCTCGAAGAGTACATATACCTATGTATGAATACCAGGCAAGCTAATATAGTGGTCTCACCCTATATTAAGTAAAGCATAGTTTGTAAAGAACCACTGCGTCAATATGAAATATCGACCAGTTCTCCGCGCAATACTTGTATTGGACAAAGGTTTATATCCGCATAGGAGGAAACTTGTAAAACCGCCACCGTCCCCTTCTGGGACGGAGTCCTCCCGATAAGGGAAAGCATAAACCAATGCAACATAGCTTGCATACAGGAACAATCTATTAGAATTATCCCAGATAAATATACATAGAATGAATGCTCAATTATATCAATAAATTGACACAGGTGAAGGAGACGCAAGGTTCTCAAGAACAAGTTTATTGATAGACAATAAACAGACAGGTTAACAACAATTCTATATATATATATATATATATATATATACATATATATATATATATATATAAGAAGAGTATAACCAAAACTTTAAGCATAAGTCTGATAGTAAACAGAAACTTGTTTATCTGAAGGAAAAACATTAGTGCCCCTTTTAACAAACTGAGGTATGAAGGTCAGAAAAGTCTGTATTACTAATCAGTTACATTAGCGTTAGAAACGCTCGGCACACATGTCTGCACTTATGCTAGGTTCACCTTTGGAAGTGGAACAGTCAACGTGGGCACTCAGAATGTAACTACACACTCACCCTGGAATTAATTGTCCCAATTAAAACCACTGTTCCTCGCAGAGTTAAACAGCAGGGTTAACGACGCAACCCACTGCTACCACAGAACTCTTTAGTTGCTCCACTTGCTTCGCATAGTGGCGAAAGAACACTCTGGAAGACTCTACTGGACATAGAGATGCATCTCCTTTCAGAGGGCAGATTCTCCAGGGACCCCACCTGTTGGTGGGTAACTCATTCTTGGTGAGAAACAAAGGATCCGGAAACAGGTTCAGTTCTCCCCCATCCGGGAACTGAACACGACCTTCCTCTCTCGAGAGGGCTACAATCTCACTAACCCTGGCCCCGGACGCGAGTGGAAATAGGAAAATAACTTTTTGGGTCAAATCCATTAACGCACCCTCCTCATTGCTCCACAGAGAAGCGAAATGAAGAGCTCTGTCTAAAGACCATGAAATGGGCTTTGGAGGTGCTGAAGGTCTGAGCCTAGCGCAGGCTTTCAGAACTTTATTGCCTTCTAATAGATTTGCACTTATTTTCCTCTAGGAAGTCTATGCTGGCTTCCGAAATCCCGAAACGCTTTCTCACCGCTAGGGAGAGAAAATCATGAGCTGCAGGATCCGGGTTTTCTGTAATGAAGCGCAGACAGAAGACTTCTGGACTCGCTGGGTCAGAACTGGATCTGGTAGCGGTAGAAACTTCAGTCGTAGTTCCAATGCCAGGGGGAACCACACGCTGTTCGACCACTTGTGGGTCACTATTGCCGCTACCCCCTTGAAGGTTCTCAGTTGTTGAGGACCCTCAACAGAAGGTTGTGAGGAAGGAACAGATAAATCCTGGACCATCTGTTCCAGTCGAGGGACATCGCGTCCACTGCTTCCGCTAAGGGGTCCTCGTACGGGGACACGTACAGGGGCAACTTCTTGTTGTCTTTCGTCGCAAAGAGGTCTATCTGCAGTTCTGGGACTTGTTCAGAATGAAGGAGAATGATCCTGCGTTTAAGGACCATTCCGACTCTATCGGTGTGAACCTGGATAGAGCGTCCGCTGTCACATTGCGGACTCCTTGAAGGTGAACTGCCGACAGGTACCACTTCTTCTTTTCCGCCAATCGGAAGATGGCCAACATCACCTGGTTGAGAGGTGGTGACCTCGATCCTTGTCGATTCAAGCATCTCACAACTACCTCGCTGTCCATCACCAACCTTATGTGGATCGAGTGACGCGGGGAAACTTTCTTTAAGGTAAGGAGCACTGCCATAGCTTCTAGAAAGTTTATGTGAAAGGTCTTGAATAGCTTGAACCAAGTCCCCTGGACTTTTTTCCTGATGAGAGTGACCTCCCTGTCCCTCCTTCGAGGCGTCTGAGTGAATCGTCACCGACGGGGGAGGTGGCTGAAGAAGAACCGACTTCTTTAGATGTCTGGCTTGGGACCAAGGCCTGAGAAGAGTACGTAGCCGAAGTGGAACTGGTCTTCTCAGATCTCTTCGCGCGTTTGATGCATAACTTCTCCAAACTCCGGTTGCATCCTTTAGCTGTGCTCTTAGCACTGGGTCTGTCACCGAAGCAAACTGGAGAGAGCCCAGTACCCTCTCCTGTTCGCGTCTTGATATCCTTTCGGAATCTAGAAGTCTCTTGACAGAACCCGCTATCTCCTTCCTTTTCTTCGCCGGGATGGAGAAACAGTGTGACATTAAGTCCCAGTGGATTCCCAGCCACTGGAACTTTTGAGATGGAGAAAGTCGAGACTTTTTTCTGTTGATCTTGAAGCCTAGATACTCTAGGAACTGGATCACTTGACTGGAAGCTTGCAAGCATTCTGTCTCGGATGCTGCCCACACCAGCCAGTCGTCCAGGTAGGCTACTACCTGAATTCCCTTTAGGCGTAAATGTTTGAGAGCTACGCTCGCAAGCTTCGTGAAAATCCTTGGGGTTATATTTAGCCCGAATGGCATGGCTCTGAAGACGTAAAGTCTTCATTGTAGCTTGAACCCTAGGTAGGGGGAGAGTCGACGGTTGATTGGAACGTGCCAATAGGCGTCTGACAAGTCTGTGGAGACGGAATATGCCCTCTTGGGCAGTAAGGTTCTTATGTGTTGCAGTGTTAGCATCTTGAATTTGCAATTCACTATGAACTTGTTGAGTGGCGACAAGTCCAGAATGACTCTGAGCTTTTCCGAGTCTTTCTTAGGAACACAAAACAGCCTCCCTTGGATTTTGATGGACTTCACCCTTCGGATCACATTTTTCTCCAACAGTTCTTGAACGTACTCCTCCAGAACGGGGTTGGAGTGTTGGAAAAAACCGAGGGCACGGGGGTGGAGTGCTGTACCAGCTCCAGCCCAGTCCGTTCTTGAGTAGGCTGTGGGCCCAGGGATCGAAGGTCCACTGATCCCGAAAAATTCTGAAGTCTCCCTCCTACCGGCATCATCTCACTTGGACTGCCGTCCTGAGGTCTTGCCTCCCCGACCGCGACCGCCCCTGAATCCTCTTCCCCTTGAGGGGCGCCTAGACGAGCCTCTGGCTGCTCCTCTAGGCTTTGCTCGAAAGGAAGTAGACTGCCCTTCGAACGTTGGGGTGAACACCGTGGACTGTGTCGACACGGCCTGGGGTACCCACTGGAAAGTGGTCGGGGTTTGTGCCACCATCTGGGGCACTGAAGGCATCGGCAACTGCTGTTGCTGTTACTGATCAACTGGCTTGGCTGGCCGAGACGGTAGCCTAGGCCTTTTAGTCTTCCTCTTCGGTTGGGGACACTCATCCGGGGAAGACTTTCTCTTGATAGACAGGCCCCACTTTTGGAGAAGATTTCTATTCTCCGTGGCGGCCTTATCCACAACTTCTTTGACCAATTCGCTAGGGAAAAGGTCTTTGCCCCAAATGTTGGAGGAGATTAGTTTCCTTGGCTCGTGCCTCACCGTAGCCGAGGTGAACACGAACTCCCTACAAGCTCTCCTCGCCCTGACGAAGCTGTAAAGATCCTTCGTCACTGTGGCCAGATGAATCTTGGCAACTACCATGAACATTTCATGGACCTTGGGGTCACTTGCCATCGTCTCAAGAGTGGTCTGAAGAGACATTGAGGCAGCCAGTCTTTCTTTTGTCTCGAGCTCTCTCCGCAAAAGAAAGTCAGACAGCTTAGGGAGGTTCTCACCGAACTGACGTCCGGCAATATCAGCCTCCAACTTCCCGACTGAGAAGGTAAGATGGACGTCCTTCCAGTCCTTGTGGTCCATGGGTAGGGCCAGCGACAAGGGTTTACACTCCTCCAGGGAGGGGCAAGGCTTGCCAGCCTCGACTGCTTTTAATACAGCCGCAAACCCTTTCTGCAAAAAGGGGAAGGCTCTAGCACGAGAGGACACAAAGGAAGGGAGCTTCTTACTAAATGCAGTAACTTTTGAGTTTGTGAAGCCCCTCTCTTTCATCGAAGATGAAAGCAAAGCTTGAGCATTAGCATGGTCCATCAATATGACCTCCTTCGGCTCTGTCTCCTCCTTTGAAGCTGGTTCCTTCCTCAACCGGACATAACAGTCCGGATATGACCCTTTGCTGGGCCAGAATTCCACTTCCTCAAGGGGAACTGAACTCAGCTTATCCGACATGACGATCTTTCCAGTCGTCATCGGCATGTGCTCTGCATATCTCCACGGGTTAGCATCTGAGCACAAGGGAAGGTCTTTCACATTGAGCCTTTTCTGGGGCCCACGTGATGCTGCAAGCTTCTGCATCCGCAGTTCCATTGCAGCCGCCTTCTCCATATTCTCCTTCTGCATTTGTTGGATCATTCCAACAATGGAGGAGAGGGCCTGTCCCAGCTCTACTGGGAGAGCGGACGATGTTGAGGGAATAGGTTCAGGGATCAGAACCGGAGCAGCCGACACCTCGTTGGCTTCTTCCTCTACGATGTCTGGGGCTTGATCTTCATCCTGGCCTCCTGCCAGGAGGTCTTCCTCCAGACGCTCGGACACGTCTGACATCCTGTCGCCCAACTGAATGTCTTGCACAGCGACCGCCACTTCAGCATCCACCTGGATCTGAACTAGGGGGATCTCCTCTTGAGGCTGGGGAATCACTGCATCAGCTGATGCCCTAGGGAAAAGGTAAGCCCTCATCTTCTCACTTGGAAGATAAGGTCCAGAGGTATTCTTCTGGAAGCCCCTTACTCAGGTGCGAAGCTTCCCCCTTGCTATATCCCTTGATTCCGCTGTCCTAGGGGAATCAAAAGCTTCAGTAATCAGGTTAGAGCACACGGTACATACCTGGGGGTCCCAATACCGGAGCTCACCTTTGGAGACACCGCATGCTGCGTGCCTCCTACATAATCCATGTCCGCAGAGGTTCTTACTGCGGACGTTGCAGAAAGCACTTCCGCACTTCGGACGTACCTCCTGCAAAGAGAAGAAAATTTCCATGAGAATCAAGTGAACTATGTATCACTGGATATGCACAGTTTAGCATAACAATTCAGAAAGGAAAGACACACACTTGTGTTTCCCTCACAACCAATTGTTGCAGCCTTCCAGATAATAAAATCGAATGGTTAATCTCTTCTAGAATAACCAATGCCAAGTTTCCAGAGGAAACAGGTGGAGCTCACACCTAAGCAATGATTTTAAAATCCTGGATAATAGACAAGAAAGAACTCACTTTCTTATCTGTAAGGCAACAGCAAAGGGCTGTGCAAGACAACACAAAAGT
>NC_090764.1:24546870-24556870 GCF_036898095.1 Palaemon carinicauda
TAACTGTTATGACTCTGTAATTATTGCAATCAGCCAGGTCTCCCTTTTTAGCTATTTTCACCAACACTCCTAACTCCCATTCATCAGATTTTGCCTCTTCATATCACATTCTACAAAATAATCTTGTAAATAGTTTTTGGGTCACATCATTTTCGGCCAGTATCATCTCGGCAGTTATTCCATCGTATCCAGGGGCTTTCAATCTCTTTAGTTTTTTGAGGATAGCTTCCCCTTCAAACACACTGAATTCATTCGTGGGCACATCAAGGTCT
Source organism: Palaemon carinicauda (assembly GCF_036898095.1). NCBI lineage: Eukaryota > Metazoa > Arthropoda > Malacostraca > Decapoda > Palaemonidae > Palaemon > Palaemon carinicauda. The sequence goes on from NC_090764.1 coordinate 24,547,143, forward strand.
TCATCAGCTTCAGGTATATCAATCAAATTGTTCCCTTCATATATCCTATTCATAACCTCACTAAAGTGTTCCATCCAACGTTGTCTTTCTTCATCTTCTGTTGCTATAACCGAGCCATCTCTCTTTTTGATGGGTATATCCTTCTTCTTTGCCCCAGTCGAGATTTCATTAATAATTCTATGAGCAATTCTCACACCATAGCCACTTCCTGAATTCATAGCTTTGTCGGCCGCATCTGCTTTACTGTCTAAATACTCTCTCCAGTCATTCCTGAAATTTCTTTTGACCTCGCTTTCAATACTGGAATATTTAGCATGCTCTACCTTGTAATTTTCATTACTTCCTCGAAAACTTTCAACAATCAATTTCTGTCTTTGTCTCCTTTTTATAGTATCCCAAATATCATTCGATATCCATGGCCTTCTCCTTGTAACTGTTTGTCCCAAGACTTCATTACCAACTGACTGACATATGTTCTTAATATCACACCATTCTTCACTAATTGCCTATTCTTCGTCTCTTAAAGTCTCTAAGACTGCAAATCGATTCCCACATTCAATTGCAAATGTTTCTCTGTGCTCTATCTTTCTGTTAGGTGCTTTCAGTTTTAATTTCCATGTGGCAATGAGGTGCTGGTATCACTTTCAATATCTGCACCTCTATAGCTTCTTACATTTCTCAGAGTCCTCCTCTCTTTATTAATGGCAATGTGATCTATCTGATTTTTTGTAATTGCCACATGGTGAAGTCCATGTATACTTGTGGATGTTCGTATGTTGGAACAGAGTACCTCCAATGACAAGATTGTTTGCTGAATAGAAACTTAAGAAATGTGCTCCATTTTCTTTAGCAACTTCGCCAAGACCCTCGACACACATCACATTCTCTATCCTTTTATTATTTCTTCCAACTTTAGCATTGAAGTCGCCAATCACAATTTTCATATCTCTCTCAGGGATCTCATCTATTATCCTCTGCAGTTCTTCAAAGTATTCATCTTTTCTTTCTTCAGGGGAAACATTTATTGGGGCATAGCAAACTATAATACTCATATTGCACTGCTTTGATTTGGACTTTTCTAGTAACAATCTACTATTTACAGCTCTCCACTCGGTTAATGCCTTTTCTGCTCTTGGTGTCATCATCATTCCTACCCCTTCTCTTCCAGCTCAATCTGATCTTCCTGAGTAAATATATATATTCCCTTGGTCTAAAGTTTCCTTACCAATCCCCTTACAACGTGTTTCACTTAGGGCCAAGATATCCAAACTATATTTCATATATTCACTCTCCACTTGCTGTAACTTCCTAATCTGATTCATGGTTCTAACATTCCAATTACCTATTTTCAATTATTCTTTAGTATTTATAAACCGGGAGATTCTTAGCACTCCACTTTCATCTTCTCTATCCATGACTGACTTAAATCCATAGAGGATTCATTGGCTAGGTATATCAAAGGATAGCCAGTTTCTAACTAAGGCAAGTGACCCCTGCCAGTCCATACTAATTCTAATAAGATCAACCGCCAGGCATCAGGAGTAGGAGGCGAAGAGACCGTTTGTCCATCTCCTTAAACCCATCCGTCACTCTGCTGCCAGTGACTTCATCGAGATTTAAGGGGTCATTTCCTTCACACCCAAAGCTCTCATTACTCCACCAAGTTGCTCATCCGCTTATACGTGTATAACCGTTGGCAAACATGGATTGCTAAGATATACCGCCTAGCCCGATAAGATATACCGCCTTAGCACGGTACTAAGATATAACGCCTATACCGCCTAGCACGGTACTAAGATATACCGCCTAGCACGGTACTAGGATATACCGCCTAGCACGGTACTAAGATATACCGCCTAGCACAGTGTATATACTGTGTATATATATATATATATATATATATATATATATATATATATATATGTATACATAATATATATATATATGATAATTTATCACTAACACTTATAGTTTTCAATTATTCATACAAGCCAAAAATGCCTCCTAATATCGATCTCGTTCTGCCCTGGGAAAAGAAACCCAAGGGGAAATAAAATATATGATAACGGCTTCTGGACGGGCAAGGATTCGAACCCAGACCAGTCGAAAGCATGGCCGACCAGAAACCACCATGAAAAAATTAATTTCCTCTTGGGTCTCTGAACCCGAAGCATAGAGAATTCCATACTATGAGGCACCTGCGGCTTATTTGAATAATTATATATATGTGTATATATGTATATATACATATATATACATATATACACACACACACATACATATATATATATACACACACACACACACACACATATATATATATATATATATATATATATATATATATATATATATATACTGTACATATACATATACATACATACATACATATATAGACATACATACATATATATATATACATATATATATATATATATATATATATATATATATATATATATATATATATATATATGTGTGTGTGTGTGTGTGTGTGTGTGTATATATTATACATATGCTTTTGGGACACAGTTTCTCTCTAATACAATTTTCATTGAAGGCGATTGGGTCAATAACTAAACCATTGACAGAAACAAAATAACATATACACATATTAACATCCATCGCCTTCGAAAAAATCTGGAAAGTAATAACTTCAATGGAAAACTCACGTGAATATTACATCATTATTGATTAATACCTAAAAGGAATTCTTCAGAAAAATTACCCATGAAATATTGCTTTCCGAGATTCATTTTCTGCGTTTCGAGCAGCTCTGCTGGATATGGTTTGTTCTAAATTCCAAACCTGAAAAAATTCAGTCAAAACCTGTTATTTCAATGCAGTTTGCTATAAACCTCAATTACGAGTACGATCACCAAGTGCGCTGCTGGCGTTACAGAAAAGTAATAAATTATAGTAATAATTGTCTTTTCATCTTCCTATGCAGTCTTAACTTTTCCTTCAAAATGCAAAACCGAGCGTTAAACGATTTCAGCACATACTGCCTTAAATTCAAATCAAATCACGTAGTTTATTATTATTATTATTATTATTATTATGATGATGATGATGATGATGATGATGATGATGATGATGATGAGTTGTTATTAGGGCGTATTGAAACATGATTAGAAGAGAATTTTTGGAGAGTCGTAAACGGCTTGGGAAGAAAATCTTTCCGGATCTCCGAATGGTTTTAGAAGAAATAGCCGTAGACTTAGTAAGGAATTCTGCATGACTCAAGAACAGAATTTCTGAACGGCTTTGGAAGAAAACTTTCCCGGATCTCCAAATGGCTTCAGAAGAAATAGCCATAGACTTAGTAAGGAATTCTGCATGACTCAAGAACAGAATTTCTGAACGGCTTCGGAAGAAAACTTTCCCGGATCTCCAAATGGCTTCAGAGGAAATAGCCGTATACTTAGCATGAAGTTCTGAATGACTCCAAAACAGAATCTACCCGGAGGTCCTTGAACGGCACCTCAAGAAAATTTTCCCGTATCTCCAAAAGTCTTCAGAAGAGATAGCAGTAGACTTAGCATAGAGTTCTGAATGACTTCAGAACGGAATCTTCCCGGAGCAGTTCTGAACGGCTTGGCCCCGAGCTCCAAATGACTTCTGAAGACCTAATCTCCTATTTTTTTTTTTTTCCCCAAAAGAAGCTTGCAGCACATCTCATGATAATGTAGCTATGAACGCTTACGCAGTGAACATTGTTATGCTGAGAATTATGTTACATCTACAGGATCAACTGGAGGCACTTTTGAACACCTTCATCTTCAGATGGTTTATGGTGACTGCTGCCCAAGTTTCTGAGCTTTGAAGATCATAATGTACGCGCCTTGAAGGATCCTTTGCTTGGGTTTTTGCGACGATGTCCTAAAATTGTAGACTATTGGAAAAACAACGAAGCTTTGCACTGGTAAACAGACGAATTGCGGGATATGAAGACAAAAGCATTAATGATTCAACTGAACGGTGAGCGACCTGTGGTTCTTCAACAGGATTGTCGCAAAATTCGACGTTGGAGAAATGACATATCAGGACGGCATTGGTAAATAAAATATATTGTGTTGCTCGTCGTTTACTTTGGCATGACGGTGTATGCAGAGAAATCGATGGCATTCATGTCTTTACCCATCGGCCTGATGGGTAAAGAGTAAAGACATGAATACCATCAATTCCCCAGAGGAAGCTGACAAACTGAGGACACACGGCACTGAAATGTCTCTTGAAATAACGAAGGAAACTGACGAACTAAGGAAAGATCATGAAAAAAAAGAAGAGAAAACCAACGAACAGCCTTTAAACTAAGATGTGAAATAGCCTCTAATGCTATAAGTCACTTAAAATAGAGGTCAAATAGCCTCTAGTGCTAGAAGGCACCGAAAAATAAAGGTCAAAGAGCTTTTGATACTAGAAGTAAGGCGCTTAAAATAGAGGTCAAGGAACCTCTAATGCTAGCGGTAAGGGGACTCAAACAAGAGGTCAAAGAGCATCTAATGCTTGAGATAAAGTACCTCAAATTAGAGGTCGAAGAGCATCTAATGTTAGAGATAAGGCCCCTCAAAATAAAGGTCGAAGAGCCTCTAATGCTAGAGGTAAGGCACCTCATAATAGAGGTCACAGAGCCTCTAATGCTAAAAGTATGGCACCTCAAAATGGAAGTCAAAGAGCACCTAATGCTAGAGATAAGGTCCCTCAAAATAGAGGTCGAAGAGCCTCTAATGCTAAAGACATGGCACCTCAAAACAGAGGTCGAAGAGCCTCTAATGCTAAAGATATGGCACCTCAAAATAGAGGCCAAAGAGCCTCTAATGCCAGAGATAAGGCACCTCAAAATAGAGGTCAAAGAGCCTCTAATGCTAAAGATATGACACCTCAAAATGGAAGTCAAAGAGCACCTAATGCTAGAGATAAGGCACCTCAAAATAGAGGTCAAAGAGCCTCTAATGCCAGAGTTAAGGCACCTCAAAATAGAGGCCAAAGAGCTTCTAATGCTAAAGATATGGCACCTCAAAATAGAGGTCAAAGACCCTCTAATGCTAAAGATATGGCACCTCAAAATAGAGGCCAAAGAGCCTCTAATGCTAAAGATAAGGCACCTCAAAATAGAGGTCAGAGAGCCTCTAATGCTAAAGATATGGCACCTCAAAATATAGGCCAAAGAGCTTCTAATGCTAAAGATATGGCACCTCAAAATAGAGGTCAAAGACCCTCTAATGCTAAAGATATGGCACCTCAAAATAGAGGCCAAAGAGCCTCTAATGCTAAAGATAAGGCACCTCAAAATAGAGGTCAGAGAGCCTCTAATGCTAAAGATATGGCACCTCAAAATATAGGCCAAAGAGCCCCTAATGCTAAAGATATGGCACCTCAAAATAGAGGTCAAAGAGCCTCTAATGCTAGAGATAAGGCACCTCAAAATAAAGGTCAATAGACCCTCTAATGCCAGAGATAAGGCACCTCAAAATAGAGGTCAAAGAGCCTCTAATGCCAGAGATGAGGCACCTCAAAATAGAGGTCAAAGAGCCTCTAATGCAAAAGATAAGGCACTCAAAATAGAGGTCAAAGAGCCCCTAATGCTAGAGATGAGGCACCTCGGAATAGAGGTCAAAGAGCCTCTAATGCTAGAGATAAGGCACCTCAAAATAGAGGTCAAAGAGCCTTTAATGCTAAAGATATGGCACTTCAAAATAGAAGTCAAAGAACATCTAATAATAAATAAAGGGCCCCTCAAAAAAAAAAAGGGTCAAAGAGCCTCTAATGCTAAAGATATGGCACCTCAAAATAGAGGTCAAAGAGCCTCTAATGCTAAAGATATGGCACCTCAAAATAGAGGTCAAAGAGCCTCTAATGCTAAAGATATGGCACCTCAAAATGAGAGGTCAAAGAGCCTCTAATGCTAAAGACATGGCACCTCAAAATAGAGGTCAAAGAGCCTCTAATGCTAGAGATAAGGCACCTCAAAATAGAGGTCAATAGAGCCTCTAATGCCAGAGTTAAGGCACCTCAAAATAGAGGCCAAAGAGCCTCTAATGCAAAAGATAAGGCAACTCAAAATAGAGGTCAAAGACCCTCTAACGCTAGAGATGAGGCACCTCGGAATAGAGGTCAAAGAGCCTCTAATACTAAAGATGAGGCACCTCAAAATAGAGGTCTAAACATCTCATACCAGGGAAAATATTAGACATTTTTCACCATATGAGATTTCTGCAATAAGGAATATCTATTTTTATCCATTATATTTATTTTAATCTATGAGATTTTCGAATACCAAATTTTATCATCATTATTGGTTTTCCTATTTGTAGGGGTAAATACATACATACACACACACACGCACACACACACACACACACACACACACACACACATATATATATATATATATATATATATATAAAACACTAATTAAAATTTTCGTTTTTTACAATTTTCTGGAATTAATATGACTATACTGAATCTGATTTAGTAAGCAAAATAAACAAATATCTATAAATAAAATGTCTTCTCTGTTTCAATGGATACTTAAATTAAATTATTTACCCCTACAAATAGGAAAACCAATAATGATGATAAAAGTTTGTATTCGAAAATCTCATAGATTAAAAAATGGAGTGGATAAATATAATAATCCTTATTACAGAAATCTCGTATGGTAAAAAATGTCTAATATTTTCCCTGGTATGAGATGTTTAGAGAATCATTTATATACTGGCTAGCATAATGCATTTCATTTGTATCTCACATTTACTTAGCACCTTTACCTAAAAGGAGATTTATATAAGGAAATTAACCCAGAAACAATATAAGGATATAAACCTAGCTGAGTGTTGATAACATTCAAGTTGGACACGTCTGATATTTCCGGGAAAACTTCAATTTACATTTTAGCGGTAAAAATTGCCCGATGTCTCACGAATCAAATGGTTATCATGGACTGATCATTTTAGCAATAATTGATGTCATATCTTGCATAGTATTACTTCAAGAAAGATCATACGACATAACATAATACACTTTTTCCATCTATATTGGAAATACAGATACGATTTTAGCAATTGTTGCCGCTAACTATAAACTAAGATTAAGGAATTTTCGACATGATAATTACTATTTTATAGAAAGAGTATAAACGTTTTATATCTAGGAAATTTCTCCTCAAAAACCGTGGCACTAAAACCAAAAAAAGAAGAAGCAACAACATAAAATCAACCCCAAACATCACCGAGGTTACAGAGCCTTTGATACAAAAGCTCTAGTCTTCGACCCACTCTGAAGTATGTATGATTGAACCTCTTTGAAACAGGAACTTTGAAAACCAAGCGACAACAGTTTCGAAAGCAACGAGGAACAGTAAAAAATCGTCAAATTTATCAAACGTGCCGCCCTCCTCAGCTTCTCAGTTTTCTTTGGTGCATCTGCAACCTTCATTTTCGTTTTACTTTTGGGATATATCTGGAAAAAGCGAAGCATTTCATCAAAGAAAAAAAAAATGGCTGCGGTGTATGCAATCTTGAGGAGGACGTCGCTTCATTCAAGTCTTCGTTATTGTACACAGATTAAAAAGAAGTCTGGAGTAGTGAGTGGTTACTAATTTTTTATGTGGTCGGCAAGAAAACATAAATATCTATCATGGTATGTAAAATGCCTGATAAATAACAAAGCCTTATATGAAGAATCACAGACATTTTAATAGAAATAAAGATTGAGTACATTTAATCAAAAGTATATAATACTTTGTTTTATTAAATCTAGTCACTACAGCTTATTTGGATTCCATGTATTTTCCAAAAACAATCCTCTTAACAAAAGATTTTGCCATTGTTATTTACCCAAAGAACAGTACACCTACAATCAACACCATCGCTTTCTCCATTCTCTTCCTTTTGTATACAGATATCTTATAACTTCCCCCTCCATACTACCCAAACCAAAACAGGGACCGATTCAGAATCTGCCAAATATATCTATCTATCTATCTATCTATCTATATATATATATATATATATATATATATATATATATATGTATATGTATGTATGTATATAAATAGATAGGTAGATCAAGACTAGTGAGGAATGAGATTGAAAGAGATATTTTTGGCAGATTCTGAATCGGTCCCTGTTCTGGTTTGGGTAGTATGGAAGGGGAAGTTATAAGATATCTGTATACAAAAGGACCGATTCAGAATCTGCCAAAAATATCTCATTCAATCTCATTCCTCACTAGTCTTGATTTACATATCTATTTATATACATACATACATATACATATATATATTTACATATATATATATATATATATAAATATATATATATATATATATATATATATATATATATATCATATATACATAATTATAAATATTCATATAAATCCATATCTTTAAATAAATAAGTAAACATACACAAACACACACATATATATATATATATATATATATATATATATATATATATATATATATATATATATATATATATATATATATACATAATGATAAGAACAAACAATAAGCTTCCAACCGTGTTAAGGACAATGAATAAATGACCTACATTTGACTGATACCACCCGTTCCCTATCCTCTCCCCTTTTGTGTCTTAAAGAGTCGCAAGTCAAATGTTTCAAAGGACAGTGCTATTCTATTGTTTAACTTCTATTTTTCCGCTCTGAATAACAGGACGGTAAAAGAATCCATCTCAGCAAAGAGAAGGATTCAAAAGTCATCAATGAAGCTAAGGTTTTGTGTTTGCGTATTTATGTTTGAGCAAGGTTTTGCTTTGTGTTGAATGTAGGGCAGCCGTCAACAATTGATTTAGTTTCTAGGTAATATAAGTTCATGGCATATATTTTTGGATAATGAATACTTTCCTTTCAGAGTAATTTAACATATACAGTTTTTTCATTCAGTAAAACTGATACAAGGAATAATAACAAACTAAGGTAATGAGTGTGATATATATAGCTTTTTATGAGACTTTGCGTTTCGAATTTATTTACATGACTGCTTTGCAAGTATTATTAACTTACAAGTCAGAAAGGTTATGAGTTCAATCAATCTGAATACGATTGACATTAACGAAATTTCTGTCAGAGAACGAAAAAGGGTACTGTTAACGATTTTCATAATGGCAATTTCATTCTGTCTATCAGTATATGCTCAACAGTAAGTAGTATTATGCATAAAAGAGGTGCAAACGAAAACATCACATGGAAAGTATAAAAAAGTCAATTATGGTCATAAAATGGTCAATGAAAAGTAGACATGAACGCTATGTAAATTAATAACATATGTTGAATTGTCAAATCCAGTTTCACTGAATATCACATTTAATGAAGAGACTGATAAAAATATGTAGAAAGAAAACCGAAATGTTAGTATAAATAAGAGATGCACACATCAGCAAAAAATTAATCCATTATAAAAATCACACACCAAGAAAACAAACTGACAAAAATATGGTGAAAGTTTATACAATATTTGAAATGTAATTGTCTTCCTTAATCTATAACCACTCTGTCAAGAGATATCACATACCTTGGTTCAATGAACTATATCTACTTTAAATGTAACTGGGGACTTTTGTTAAAAATCTGTAATTAGGCGCAAGTTTTCCATTTTCCTTTTCATGAGAATAGTTCTTGTATCTGTCATGCCTCTCTATCTTATTAACTAGTCAGGATTTATTCTAAAACGAATTGCCATATCAATGATACTA
>NC_090764.1:24564370-24569370 GCF_036898095.1 Palaemon carinicauda
TATATATATATATATATATATATATATATATATATACATACTGTATTCATATCTTTTCGAAATCCAAATTTTAGTAAATACAATGTCTACTGAGATATTTTGCAAGCCATAAAAATCACTGAAATTTAATAATTTTCTTTCATATCACCAAACCTTAGACCCGTGACAGGGTATACATTTATTAATTAAAAATCTGCGCTGTAAAGACGGATAATAATTCAGCTCGACTCATAGTTTTGGATATCTGATGAAGTCGGAATAAAAATCATATGAAAAGATGGATTGTCCCGCAGGTTATATAATGCGACGATCTCTTTAAGTGAATCCTACATGCGATCTTTACAGAAAAATGAGATACATTTTAATGAATTCTAATTTCTAGATTTATTTGTTTACAGTTTTTTAGATTGCCAACGAAATCGTTTATATGCCCGAATAGGGAATGAAATGCAGTGTCTTCAACCCTTGTAAGAAAAATAATTGAGTCTGTAAATGATATTACCTCAGGTTTCCAAGCCTTGAACCCTTGTCAGGAAAAAATTGAGTCTGTGCAAATACTATTAGGTCAGGTTTCCAAGCATTGAACTCTTGTCAGCGAAATAATTGAGTCTATGCAAATAAAATTATTCAAGTTTCCAAGTCTTGAACCCTTGTCAGGGAAATAATTGAGTTAATTCAAATAAAATTACCCCAGGTTTCCAAGTCTTGAAATCTTGTCAGACAAATAATTGAGTCTGTGCAAATGAAATTATTTAAGTTTCAAAGTCTTGAACATTTGTCAGAGAAATAATTGAGTCTGTGCAAATAAAACTATTCAAGTTTCCAAGTCTTGAACCCTTGTCAGAGAAATAATTGAATCTGTGCAAATAAAACTATTCAAGTTTCCATGTCTTAAACCCTTGTCAGAGAAATAATTGAGTCCGTGCAAATGAAATTATTCAAGTCTCCAAGTCTTGAACCCTTGTCAGAGAAATAATTGAGCCTGTGCATATGAAATAACACTAGATTTCCAAGCCTTGAACCCTTGTCAGAGAAATAATTGAGTCTGTTCAAATAAAATTATTCAAGTTTCCAAGTCTTGAACCCATGTCAGCGAAATAATTGAGCCTGTGCATATGAAATAACACTAGATTTCCAAGCCTTGAACCCTTGTCAGAGAAATAATAGAGTCTGTGCAAATAAAATTACTTCAGGTTTCAAAGCCTTGAACCCTTGTCAGAGAAATAATTGAGTCAGTGCAAATAAAAGTACTTCAGCGTTCCATGCACTTAATGATTGCTATTAATAAACGTTAGGTAGATAAATATACATCATTCACTTTCCCACCTTAATTCCTAATATAACAGATTACGGTAGCCTTAGCTTATTCCATTATCTTGTTGCCTTGTTGCTTCGGGAGATTAAACTTACACCTTTAAGATTTCATCTTGTGAACAACGGGCCGAACAGTACTGGTCAACGTATTCTAACAGATCTCTTTCCCTAAAAATAAAATGGAATTATGAAATTACTTCCCAACCCACATTTCGAAATCAGCAATCTACAATTCTAGAATTGTTTTCTATTTTTCATTTAGATAGGTGTTTTTTTTTTAAAGATTCTTTTATTTCCCCGGTGATATTCGAAATGTTATTTAGCGGACATGACCTTTATGATAGAACGATCAAACAAAACGTTGAATTTTACAATATAAATTGCAGCCATATCAGAAATTACTTATTTATTCCTTTAAAGTATTTAGGATATATCATTTTTAAATATATATCATATTTGGGGATCATTCATATTTTCTATCCATATTTCAAAAATATTCGTAAAAATTATGATATTTACTCAATTAAGATTTTTCAATGGTTTTTACAGGATACGGGAAATCTATTTTTTTATATCTATCATTGTCATCATCATCATCATCATCTCCTATTAAGCCTATTGACACAAAGGGTCTCGGTTAGATTTCGCCAGTCGTCTTTATCTTGAGCTTTTAATTCAATACTTCTTCATTCATCATCTACTTCACGTTTCGTAGTCCTCAGTCATGTAGGGCTGGGTCTTACAACTCTTCTATTGCCTTATAATATATATTGAATATATCAAAATATCCCAACATCCCAAGATTATTCTACCTAATAATAACCATGTTCGTTTTACAAAAACTGTGAAGTTTCATCATTTATTTTCCTTGTTTTATTGTTAATATAAATATCTTCAGTGTTAATTCCAACATTGAACCATGTGATTTTATTTTTATATGTAATACTTTAATTCATTGAATTTATTAAACGCCAAACATTTATCATAGTAAAATGTCGAGTAAATTAAATGTGGTTATAAATATGCGACGGCAATAGAAAAAATAAAAAATCAAGCAAAGATGAGCTTGAAAAATGTATATAGAATAAACACAGTACAACTTTATATAATTATGATGTGAATCGGGGCGAAAAAAGTTAAGAAGAAATGATTTAGCATAAAAAATAAAAAAAAAGAAGAAAATATCCAGGCTAGGAGAGAGGAAAGAGCCAGTTGAAGGTAGTTCAGTAACCTTATGGGACATTTATTTCCACCTAATTGTCACTCCTGGTCGAGACCCGGGGGAAGATGGGTAACAGCGAATTATTCTCTCTAGATCAATAAAGAGATGCAAGACACAAGTATATGCTTTCAATTTTCCAATTATTCCGATTGGTAAGTCAGTTAATCTAATTGTTTAACCAGTTTATATCGACGTCAATGACCTTAGATGTCAGGATGCCAGAAAACCTCAAATCAATCAATCAATTGACCAGTTTATAGGTAGTAGGCTGGCCAGGGCACTATCCACCCGTTGAGATACTACCGCTAGAGTTATTGGATCCTTTCACTGGCCAGACAGTGCTACATTGGATCCCTCTCTCTCGTTACTGCTCATTTTGTCTTTGCCTTCGCATATACCAGAAACCAAACCAGTGTTCTCTAGTCTTGGGTAGTGCCTTAGCCTCTCCAACATAATCTTCCACTGTTTTGGCTTAGAGTTCTCTTGCTTGAGGGTACACTATCTTATTTCTCTTCCTCTTATTTTTTTTTTTGAGGTTTTTATAGTTTATATATGAAAGACCTAATTTCGTGTTGTTACTGTTTTTAAAATATCTTATTTTGATTGTTTATGTCCTTGTTTCCTTTCCTCACTGGCCTATTTTTCCCTGTTTGAGCCCTTGGGCTTATGGCATCTTTCTTTTCCAACTGCGGTTATAGCTTAGCTTGTAATAATAATAATAATAATAATAATAATAATAATAATAATAATAATAATAATAATAATAATAGTACAATTGAAAATTTTTACTTCAAAATGGTTAGCTAACTGAATTGGTAAGTCAGTTAAACTAATTGTTTGACCATTTCCAATTCACAATGCAAATGAAAAATATAACATAACAAAATAGTTAACTAGCTGAATTCTTAGTAATTTCTCAAAATTATTTTGCAAGTAGTAAGTCCAAACTCCTTATTGAAGAATTTTGTTTCCAACGTCGAATGTATGATGATACTCAAACATGAATTCTTGCTGGGAGATGACAGTAAAATTTTATTTATCTTTTTAATGATGGGCAATACGCATTCGCATCAGTAAAACAGCAACAGATATGTAAGAGATGATACAATAGAAGTAACAAATTGACAATAAAAAAAGAAAAGGTAAACAAGCAGACCACAGAAATAACTTCTCAGTAAAGTTGATATAAATACGAGACTATTTCATCTAAATAGAGAGAGAGAGAGAGAGAGAGAGAGAGAGAGAGAGAGAGAGAGAGAGAGAGAGAAATGCTGGCTGAGGTATCATCTTAAACTGTATCATAAATTATATATGATAGGCAAGTTTCTAATTAAAAGTCAAACATTTTCTGTATTTTTCTATAATCATCTTCATATACAATAACGAAAAGACAAAGCATCTGTAATAACCCATCGAAATCTAAAAATCTATGTCTGACAAGTTATTTCAATTCTCTTCATTTCTTTTCTTTATTATTTTCAGAGTACACTTAACTATACCAAGTAGAACATGTGGGATTAATGGTGCATTACACTTTTTTTTTTCATATTTTAATTACATATGTAAATATTAATCAGTAGAACAACATTTTATCATAATTATTTTCTTTAATATAGGAATATGAACATAATTTCTGACATCATGCATATCATGAAAATTATAACGATTTGATCTTTATCTAATTTTCTTCAAAACTGATATAATTAGACTTTCGAGTTTAAAACTAGGGATTAAAATAAACATTAACAACTAGTATCCTTCAACAAGCAATCATATGAAATTAATTATTTTTTTATATTGGTATGTAGATTTCTTTTTGTAATGGGATCAATCCAATTTTTTAGAATAATAAAAAATAAAACAAGTGATGCAAGGTTATATTACAAAAAAGATAAAAAATAATACACAAAAGCATTGGATTTACTCTAAGGAAACTAAGATGATACGATTTATTATCTATGGTATAAGTTTGTTTGATGGTTCATAAAAGGCGAAACTAGAGGTAAAACAACTTTAGGATTGGTAACAACGACTGAGATATGCACACAACTGAAAACTGTGATGATGATAACAAAGTCGATATTTAAACAAAAGGAGAAAAGAAATATTAGATGAGAGAGAATTAGAACAAACATAAAAATTCATATTTTTCTTTTTATATATACAGACTTAAAACATTTTCCAATATGCCAATTAACGTAAACACTATGAAAAAGAAATATATGACTCTTTTATTCCCCAAATTGACCTGGATATTCAGAGGAGTATCTGTGCGGATTTAAATCTATTTTTAAAGTCCGTTCACTTTACGCGAATTGAAGTCGTTAGAGACTTTTCTAGCTCAAAAAGAATATCCATATAACTAAAATACCCAACCTCAAATCTTTTAGCGGAGGGAAAAATGCACACACACACACACACACACACACACACACACACATATATATATATATATATATATATA
>NC_090764.1:24576870-24589370 GCF_036898095.1 Palaemon carinicauda
CTAGAATCACCATATCACTAAGTAGGTTAGGGATGTCGAGCTCAAGGCAGCTCACTCTTTTCTTTTGACCAGGGATAAGGTGTCACTCATAATACAATTAGAGGAACAGGAAAATCGAATCCAAGGTTAATCAAATGATTATATGACACGCAGGTAAACTTACTTGTGTGTCACTGCGAAGCTCAAAGAGGAACAGGATGAAAGTTAAGCTACCTTGGGAAATTTAATAAAGCAAGGATATTACATAGATTGAGAGAGAGAGAGAGAGAGAGAGAGAGAGAGAGAGAGAGAGAGAGAGAGAGAGAGAGAGAGAGAGAGAGAGAATATGGTCGCTTCGAGTAGAATGAAAGTGTGGTTAAATTCCGTAGTACAGGGAAGTTAAGATCGTGGGATGAAGGAGTGGGTGAAAAGTGCTGTTATGCAGGGAAAGTCATGAGAGGCATAAAAGCAACTGAGTAGAAAAGAGTTAAGAACAAGATATGAAGATCCATTACCATTTCTGCTCATTAACTGCGAATATGATGGAAATTCAATCATGTAATATCAGAAGTGTTCAGCTTACTTCCAATATCTTCGATCCTGCAGTTAATGTATAGTTTTGGTTTTTTGTCAATGCAGATTATTATTATACCATACGGTTATTTTGTTTTCTACATTCTAACCTTTCACTGGATATTACACTTGTGTGAGGTGGCTGTTAGGTGAATGCAAGTGAAATTTACTCAACAGATAACGAGCCTATATACAATTGAGAGCAAGAATGTCACAAAAATTCAAACAATCTGAAACATGCTATGGCAAGCTTAAACAGGTTTTCATTATCAGTGCGGGAGAGAGCGAGATATAGAAAGGCAATTACATTACAGTGTATGAGCGTGTTCCAAACACGTGAGGTACACGGCTCCTCCTCTAAAAAAGACATACATGTGAAATAGGGCGCCCTGCATTAGAGAGGCGAACTGTAGGTGGGTTATCTTTGCTGGAGATATGAAGATTTAGGGAATCAATGGAGACCAAGTCTTCTTTACTGGTCGCAGGGTTGTAGGGGACTTTATGATGTTGGGTGATGCCCAGGAGATTTGCTAATGATGTCCCCTATTGAGAGGTTAAAGTGGTACCCCTGTCAGAAGTAATATGCTTAGGGATACCAAATCTCGCTATCCACCCTGAAAGTAAGGCAGATGTATATGAGGCGGACATTGCAGTTTGCATTGGAATGGCTTCAGGCTAAGGAGTGGAGTATAAAATGACAGTAAACAGGTAACGGTGCCCTTTTGATGTGGGTAGGGGACCTACTACATTACGTGAATGTGGGCAAAACGACGCCATGTTTGAGGAAAGGTGCCCACTCCTGAATCCTTGTGGCGATGTACTTTTGACGATTGGCATGAAGTATAGGCGCAGACCCAATCCTTAACATCCTTAGTAATGCCATGCCAAATAAACTTTGTCTTCAGTAGCTGTGCAGCTGATCAGCTAAGGGATATGAGGGGTCATGTATGATATCAAATACCTGTTGGTGCATGTGGGCAGCTTTCCATGGTCGTGGTTTACAGCTCTAACGTCACATAAGAAGTTGTCAAAGGTGATGTCTTCCCATTGGAGGGATTTGCAGGATGTCCTACATGCTTGGTACTCTGGATCTTTTCATTAGGTTTCTGCAAAGGTGTTGTAATCCAATCTCAGGTGAATGGTGGCCAATGTGTTTCTTGGCAGGGCATTTGCAACAGGATTCATTTTCCCAAGGACTTGTTGAAGGATGCAGTTGAATAGTTGTATTCAGCTACAGTGGAGAGATGTTGGCGTTGACGGGTGGACCCGACATCAGACTGTCGAGTGAAGCCCTGCACCAAAGGCATGTGGTTCGTGCAAGTGACAAGGGCGTACCTTTTAAGAAATGGCGAAAGTGATGGACAGCCAAATGCACCGCCAGCCATTTGAGGTCGAAGATGGAGTAGCCAGATTTGTCACAGACACTTTTCCACTGAAGAAAGCCAGTGGCTGGGGCGAGCCATTGACCACCTGCTTGAGTACTGCACCAATAGCAATGCTGTTGGCATTGGTGGAGAGAAGGAGTTGCAAGTGGCATGGGAAAAGTGAGAGAAGTAACGGTTGATAAGGCATTTTTTACATTGCAGAAGGCCGCTTCTTGAAGGGGACCCCAATTCAGGTCTTTTGGCTTGCCCTTGAGGGAGGCACTGGGGTGGACCAAAGTGGCTGTGATGGCTGGTAGGAACCGATGATAATAGTTTATCATGCCCAAGAACTCTTGTAGTGATTTGAATGTCATGGGTGTGGAGAAGTTCTGAACACGGAGGTGGCGGAAGTCTTCAGGAGTGTTACGATGTCCTAAAAATGATACTTCGTTGGCAACAAAGGAACATTTTTCGTACTGGACTACAAGGCCGTTCTGTTATAAGCAGTTGAGAACAATGCATAGGTGACCGAGATGTTCCTCTTTGGAGGAAGAGAACACAAGTATGTTGTTCAAGTTACATACGCAGAATGGGCGGTCCCGTAAGATGCCATCCATGAAGCGTTTAATAGTGGCCCAAACATTAAGAACATCAAAACAGGAGTACAGTAATTGAATGTATTTGCAATGAAGGGGGTGTTGATAGTGGTCTTGAGGATGCCTTCTGGGTTCATGGGCACCTAATAATACCGCTTCAAGAGGTCGAGAGTGGAGAACGCCTTTGCTTTGGCCAATTAAGAGGTAATGTGGTCGATGTTGGGGAGGGGGTAGTGATCCAGTTCTGTCTGCATATTCAGATGCCTGTAATCCCCAAAAGGGTGCAGGCCTTTTGCAAAAGCCCATTTCTTCTATTTCAGTGAACATTTGTTTGTTCTTCATTATACAGAGGAGATAAGCAAGAAGCTATTTTTTTCCTGAACAGACTAGTTTCGCAATCTCCCCATTAAGCAGCACTTCAGATGCTTGCTCATCTTTGGTCTGCACTACCAGCATCTCTATCACACATAATAGTGCTTGACATACGACTGTTGAAACACCACTAGAAATTATTTTTAATATTGTTATCTTAAAACATATTTCTCAATTCATATGAAAAGCTCGTTGACGTAACTATTTCTTCTCCCTTTTCCTCTTATAGCGATAATTCTAATGATTCTCTACTAGCTCTCTTTGATTTATTCTTAGAGAAACGCTATACGGGACACAAAAACTAAAATAATTGGATGCGACTAACTTCATCTTGATTGTAAAATAATGTAAAACCTTTACCATAGTAATCTATGTTATTTCCATTACGGCCTCTTCATGTAAACATAGACATAAACGTCTTTAGAAATGAAGTTTACCTATAAGTATCTCATCTCTGGAAACTCTACGTTAGAAGATAAAAGACTTGATTTTATTTCCACGAGTTTCATTATCATAACAGAAGCAGCTGAGATCTTCTGAACAATCCATCTTCAATAATTCATTTTCGGCTTCCATTCCCTCTTGCAAAATTCATTCCTTACCTTCTTTATTTTCATCTTTCCCGTCTTCAGTCTTTTATCGAGGTAGTCTTTGTTCTGGCATTGTGATTTCACTTTTCCTTCGCCAGTCCACTCTTTTAAACGGCTTCACTTAACCAGTCTCTCCTTTGAAAGTATAAGTTTTTTTTTCTTCGTTGTACGGCATTTGCAAAGAGGACGCTCATCAATATTCCTTATAAAGGAATGTTTTTAAGTGTTTTAAAGACATAATTCTTCTTCATTAGTTTCCATAATGCCAGGGTAGAGATACCAAATGTGTCTGACTATATGCATCTATTAACTTGGTAAATAATAATCCTTCATATTAAAGACAATCCGTAATGCTCGGTGGTGCAATATTTATTTGAAGCAATTAATGCTTCTTTAATTTCATTATGGTGTCCAAGAAAGGAGAACTAATTTACTTAAAACATACAATATATATATATATATATATATATATATATATATATATATATATATATATATATATATATATATATATATATAACCAACCTTCAGATGCAGCTGTTTCTAGCCCACTGCAGGACAAATGACTCGGACAAGTCCTTATGTATATATATATATATATATATATATATATATATATATATATATATATACATACATACATATATATATGTGCATATATATATATATATATATATATATATATATATATATATATATATATATATACATACATACGTAGTTATATGCACATATAAATTAGAGACTGTAAACGTAACTAAAAATACTTGCTTTTTTTTAGAAAGCAAATAGTTATCCGGTATATTAGTATAAAAAGTTCACGGACTGTAAACGTCACAAGAGAATATTATTATTTTGTCGCTCTTACAGAAAGGTATAACTACTGAGTTTAGGGAAAATTCAAAATACTTTATGATTCGACAAAAAAAAAAAAAAAAAAAGTTGATATACTCCTAACAAATCCCAAATGTAACCTAAAAATTATAGTTGGTTAGTACATAAGCAATAACACAAAATATTGTTCACATTGAAATGAATAAAATTATTTCTGAAAGATATATCTTTGAAATATGGCCAACTGATAAGGTACAATTAGATCATGATGTAAAGAAGAGAGCAATTAATAATAATAATAATAATAATAATAATAATAATAATAATAATAATAAAATATTTACATCCGAAGTACCGTATAGATAAAAAAAAAAATACATTTGACATCATATTATATTTCCGAACCCACACCTGTAACTGAAACAAAAGAAAAGACCTTCAAATACAGAGGACATCTATATAAAAAATCTAATATTATTCGTATGTGACAATGCGTTTCCCGAACTATATACATAATAAGCAATTGATATTATTCTATGGATAATTTCTGATACAGTGAAATACGAAACAATAGTTTTACAAACCGCTATATCACGTCGTTACAAACCCTGTGGGAATGCAGAACGTCTCCTTATAGTGAAGTGTAGCATAATGTAAGAAACTTGTGCCAGAAATGTTAAGAAAGAGCTCTAATGGCCAAGATTCGCAAGCGCTCTTTGTAGAAGCTAAGAATATACATGGAGATTTTACGTAATTTTTGTGTGTGTTGGGTTTGAAGGGTTAAAGTCCATTGAAAAGAAACGTGCCAGAAAGTTCGTCTTTAAGACTGAGGCAAATGTCACGTCTCCCTACTCGAGTCATATAAAAACATATTTGAGACACTTACAAAATGGTTCTTCCTACACTGATAAAAATTTGCCGTAAAAAACGGTGAAAATCCTGGAATAGATGTTGCCAGGCATTTACAGTTTTAAAAACGGATATATTGACGTAAAGGATTGATTGATTGATTGATTGATTGAAAGTTTTCTGGCATCCTGACATCTAAGGTCATTGACGCCGATACCATTTACTGTATATGAAAATTAAAAGCAAATTCAATTAAAACCATAAAAATTAAGAAGTCATTACAATGGTTAAATAGTTTTCAGAAGACCTGCTTCTGAAATAAATCTAAAAATTCCGCTCGCATAGTAAGACACATCATGTCCAAGAATCTTGGCAAGGATAAACCTGCCATCCTCACCTCGAGCCTCAAACAGATATCTATTTCTTAAGTTAGTAAAATTAGGGCATTCGGTCAACAAATGCCTCACTGTTAAAGGTACTAAGCAGTCCTCGCAATACGGTTGGTGTTGGCCCTTCAGCAGAAACTCGTGTGTCAACCGTGTGTGACCAATACGGAGACGACAAAGAGTCGTCTCCCATTTTCGGGGAATCATGTTATACCTCCATGTCCATCCCGTATAATATAATAACAAATTAAGGTAAAATTACGGTCACCTGTATTTACACTGAGATATGGCTAAGAACAGTATATCTTTACGGAGAATTTCCGATTAAAATTACCGATTTTTCAAACAGTGCACTCCATTTACTTTGGCATCTGAATATTTCAAGTACCATGCCCTGCAATCTTTCTCTGTAATACATAGTGACATTCAAGATAGAATCAACATAATAAATTCTAACTCTCGATTCTATATCAGTTTACTTAGCATTAATGAACTACTATCAGGGTCTCAATCAGCAGTTTGTTGCAATAAAGATAGCTGCTGGCACTTCACGCTTTCCATTTATTTCATTTACATTTACCTTCTCATTACCAAAGGTTATATTACTATTACACTGTTAACCGTTAAAAATTGACATACCCCGTTTAATCCGTTTTAAAAATCACGCAAATATCTCAAAAATGCAAAATTTCAAATGCACTTTATCCACACACAAACGTAAATACACACACACACATATAGATATTTATATTTATATATATATATATATATGTGTGTATATATATATATATATATATATATATATATATATATATATATATATATGTGTGTGTGTGTGTGTGTGTGTGTGTGTGTGTATTATTACGGCCTACGAATTATGCAAACTCCCGAGCTCCAAACTCACCTGCTTATTTTTACATAAATTTGTTATCGTTGAAAAATACCCGAGAATATTACGCAACTCCCAGACGGCAATATATAAGAAAACTGAATATCCAAAGGTCTCTTACGTTACACTCCAAACAAAACGGGGTTACTACTTTACAAGAACTATTCTAAACCAACCTATTACTTTGGTTCTTAGTCAGGGAATCGAGAGAAATACAGAGAAAAATATTGGCGATTGAAGGAATACACACATTACAAAATAAAAATATTCTATCAAAAGTTAACAATACAACAGAATTAACACCAAAAATAAATCACTCAAGATTTAAATCTGAATAAAACCTTAGATTAAGACAAAACAAAGATACTTTGAACAAATTTACAATCACTTGTTTCCATGGAAATTTATTCATGAAAATACTTAAATTTGATAATTAATAAAAAGAGGTAACACTTTAACACTAATGATTAAACACTAAATGAAATTTACATATATGTAACTGTTACACTTACGTCTTTTGGTTCACAGTTCTGAAGAGTCAAGCAAAAGTTTTTAATGCACTTCAATGTTTAACCTAAATTTCAAAGGGGCAATTAAAAAACATTCATGTTATAAAATGTATTTATATTACACACTACACTTTAACTAATCATTCAATAATTTTATCAACGTTTGAACAACACTATACACAATGTGCGTTGGGTAAAAATCCTTTATTCACGTTTGAGAGGATACACACTTGAGAGGAGAGAGGGTACGTGAACTTTGGTTCTTTCAAAGGGATAGGCTGGATCTCTTCAGCTGCTCATGCATAGCTAGGCCCTATATATATTGACTTAATTCGTCTAAAAAATTCTAATAGATCATTTTCGTTACGTGGGGGCATGGCTCTAGCGGTGTAAGGTTGCCAGCATAGTAATTTGAAGAAGGGGTACTAACCTTACTAGCAAGGCAACCCTCTCTCAGCTAACACCGCCCTACTCCCTCTCGTGACAATGATTAAAAGAAGTAAATCTAATTAGAGAATTTTCATGCAATTTCTAACCATGTGGAAACATAAAGATGACGTAATTCCTCGTGCTTATACCTCATGTGGGTCATACAGCATAACTAAACGAGATTACATTAAGACTTTAACAAAAATACATAAAATTAAAATTTAATTCTTAAAAATAACGTAAATTTACATATACTGACTTAAATGAAAATACAATCAAATGAATGACGAAAGTCTTATGTAATTTACATACATTACTAAAACTCACCTTACGAGCTGGCTATACACATCTTAACTACACAAATGAAATACATGAATAAAATATTTACTCTTATGATAGACCAGCTTCATAAGAATGTATATATATATATATATATATATATATATATATATATAAATATATAATATATATATATATATATATATATATATATATATATATATATATATATATATATATATATATATATATATATATATATATATATATATATATATATATATATATATATATATATATATGTATATGTACCTGAGTGGGGAACATGGATACATTAACGTGATGTGAGGGTTTGTGTATCGCCATGATCAGCAAAGCTGTATTAATCAGGGCCACCCATAAGGTTGGTTTGCTGTCAGTGATCAGACTAAAGTCTCACACCATCACCAATCCGCAGAGGCCAGTGCGGTACTGAAAACTGGCTAAACAAGACATTAATATGGGCGTATCTGAGGCATTTGTCCTGCAGTGGACTAGAAACGGTTGCATTTATTGTTGAATATATACATGTACTTACACACATATATAAAATAAATATATACATGTGTGTGTATTTCCGACATGCCCCTTTTCGTTTTAGATAAAATGGAGTTAGAACGCGAAATGGGTACAAACTTCAGATTTTTTTTGAAATTATTTATGTATAGTATGTAGGTTCAAGCTTTATGCCACTTTATTTGAGAACTAAAAGCTAAATCCTACTCAGGTTTTCCACCTTATTTCGCAAAATGAAAATTACCAACCAAAACCTTCTTTTAACCGACTCCATACTAAAATGAAATACATAATTAAAAACAAGAATTAATTCATATATACATACTATAACCTAATCGCATCGAAGAAAAAGTTTAATAAAATCAGAACGTCAAATCGAAAAAAAATGGACTTACCGTGATCAACCCTTTGAGCACCAACCCCTTTCAAATGATTTGTTCCTAAAACTTCTTGCCTTTTTATGACATTTTACTAAACACACATTAACACTTATACCAGAAAAGATGAAACTTTCCATTGACATATATTATACATTCTATGAGATTTATATGCGTAAAAGAAAAAAAAAATGGTACGAAAATCACGTTATATGGCGCTAAAATGATTAAAAATAGTGTACGGAAATTACCCCATGTGGCTACGGAATCTACAAAAAGATCATGATTACAAAGGAAGTCCAAGAATACATTGTCAACACATTAGGAGAAGACTCTCCTTCCTATTCTATGATTTTAAAGACATTCATAACAGCCTTAAAACAAACAAATCAAGGTAATCTATCACATGATTTTGGATAATAAACATTTGCTTGTTCAAAAAAAAAAAAAAAAAATAAAAATAAAAAAAAATAAAGTACACCAACACTATCTTGGAGACATGGAGATATGCAACATCATGGACACTTTAGACTCATTTCAAAGTTAATCCAGACTGTATTTATCCTTGAATAGTAACCCTTTATGAGGCGTGGATTCAGTATTCTCCAGGTGCTAACATTGTGAATAAGAAAATAAAAGATGAAAAGAACTAGGAAAAGGGAAAGAATAGATACAATAATTAGTAAAAGTTGGCTAGTGTTTATAAAAGGAGGTATATATGAGCAAGCTTAAGTTTTTAAAAGCAAAATGCAAATCAGATAACAGCAAAAAATTCTAATATAGATAATGGCAGAACAGAATTCGCCAATTGCAATAGATACTTGGGATTAAGAATAATAGATGGGAATAGACTATAGAAAAAGAAAATAAAGGTAGCATGATGTGTAGAAAATAATGAAAAAGATTTAATTTCTCCACGAAAGCCAAGATGGATTACGAATAATAATTAAAGGGAAAGGTTTAAAGATGTGGATATGTACTGTTTTTCAAGTATACTTTATGTAAGAAGATGGAGGGGTAAAAATGTTATTGTATATAAAATGTGTGTGTGTGTGTGCGCGCGTGTGTATGAAACCGAGACAAAAACGGTGACCGGATGAAAGAGAATGAAATTGCGCATAAATGAATGTTAATTGCTTGACAAATCTTTATCCCACTGCGCGTTGTATGTATTACGAGGATTTGAAAACATAATGGCATTTCAACGAGTTCGTGATTCATTGTATTCTAACAACCCTTAGCCATACACACCCACAATCTATCATTGTCAGCTGTTGATGGAAACTAAAGTGTGGTGGAATTAGCGCAAATTATGATTTTCAGTTACACTACAAAAGTCTTTTGTTCTTTCAAGTGTAGTTTGAGTGAAAAATAGTGAAAGGTTGGAAACTTACTCTTATTTTGTTATTATTAGATTAATATTCAAAAGTTTTTTTTCTACAATATGCAAATGGCATATTGAATGATGTTGAGATCATATGCACAAACTGTCTGAAATGATTACAAACATGTTTTCACTTACATGGACATATGAATTATAGATTCTATAGTATAAGGGATGAAGAGAGATCAAAGACTATCCTTCCGGTTGGTATCAGGGGCAGATGGCGAATCTTAATACTGTATATCAATTCAATAACAGACACGTCAAAGTCGCTCTATTCAACTTTCAATCTAGTTGTTCAATTTTAGCTTTAAATGCTTTTATAAACTCTCTCTCTCTCTCTCTCTCTCTCTCTCTCTCTAGTTGTTCAATTTCAACTTTAAATGCTTTTATCAACTCTCTCTCTCTCTCTCTCTCTCTCTCTCTCTCTCTCTCTCTCTCTCTCTCTCTCTCTCTCTCTCTCTCTCTCTCTTTCTATAACAATTGATGATTTCCTTTGTGTTAAATTCGAATATAATTTCATAAGAGTGTCATTTCAGTAACAGAAAAGATACAGTTTAAAGTAGTCTTCATATATTACTCACTGCTTATTCTATGAACCAGAAGATATGCATTTGCTGGTACGTAACTACCGCACATGGGTTACGTTTCATTCCATCTCATAACACTCCATGCTGATGTTTCATTCTGAAAACAAGAAAAATGAAACTTATGGCTGATTCCGTGAATTAGACATTTTGCTTGACTGCTACTTTGACCTTGACCTTCCAAAAATTGAACATTTCCTGTTGTATACATAACAGTTAATCTCAGCAAGTTTCATTGATCTACGATTAAAATTGTGACCAGGAAGGTGTTCACTAACACACACACACACACACACACAAACAAACACGCACACACAAGCAGGGGGTAAAAGGTAACCTCCTTCCAACTTCGTTAGCGGAGGTAAAAACAAAAATTTATTCAAAAGACAATACTGATTAAATATATAAAAAATATAAAATTACATGTCTAGAAATAACGTTTTTCTTCTTAACTGCGTGATATATAAACACGGATAATACATATATATATATATATATATATATATATATATATATATATATATATATATATATATATATAATTATACATATACATGTATATGTATATATATGTATATATATATATACATGTATATATATATATATATATATATATATATATATATATATATATACACATATATATATATACATATATATATATATATATATATATATATATATATATATATATAAACACACAAATATGCCTATTGATAATAGATAGTCAACAGTAGTGGAATGAAATTCGGATAGAGACTACCTTTTGAAAAATGGTGATGCTTAAAGAATCTGGAGTCCTCAATTCTAAAGAAAAAGTCACACTGTTCACACACATATTTCCAATAAATTCGTTTTCCACTCAGTACAGGATCTTCTCAGAGAATTGTCTATATAACATCCATACTGTAATTGCTACATCCGCGAAATCTGAATTTCTAGCTCAGAAAACTAATATTTACATAAACCTGCTGATATTAATGAGTAAAACAAATTTTGATATTCACGTCTTTGTCTCCATCCGTACTGTCCTTTGTGTAGGCTAAATAAAAAATATGTGTGAGTGAAATAACATTTATATATTTTCAAAACGAGTTTTACTTCACCCCGATTTTATCTAATATTTCAAGAACAAATTCTAATTTACATGGGAAGTCTGGAAGCTGAAAGCTCCAAGCTGCAGCATGCAAATCTTTCAATGGATTCAGGAAAGCGCATGAGAAATGGATGAATCAGAGAATGCACGTTAAGCATTTATAAGGGAAAATTTAACCTATGAAAAACTAGAGTGTAAAATTGAAAACAAAGTTTCTTATGTAAAGTTACCAGAAGTGTACGCATCAAATATCTCTTCATAGGAGATATGGTGCAATGATCTAGGGGTAGGAAAATGATAAAAGACTCCGCTGCATCTTCGGCTTCTGTTAAAAATCAGGCTGTCTCAAAAACATTCATTATGATAATTCCCACAAATAAAAGTTGCAAATATATATAGAACAAAAGTTTCCTTATAAAGTTTCAAGTGTAGAAAATGGAAAAGATTTTACTCCCTTGATACTTCCGATGAATTACTGCAAATATGAAGAGATTGTCTGTCTCAAACAAAATAATAATTTCTAAAGACCTGCTTCTTACCCAGTATGAAAACCGAAATCCTGAATTAGTTGACTTATGATTTTTAGTCCCTCTCAATTAGTGATCAATTGCCTTCAAAGGTTGGAGAGGATGATCCTCCTCGTTGCCAGGGCCTTAATGTATGCCTTTAAATAAAAAATTAAAACTCACGATAAGCACAAATCATCATTAGAATATTTTCTTTTACTATAGAAAGGGTATAAAATAGAGTAATAACATAGATGTATTAAGAACGTGTTTATGATAGGAGATAAGAACATTTTTAAAGTGGCTTGGTTACAGGAGGTTTAAAGGCAGATATGCCAGAGGAAAG
>NC_090764.1:24591870-24594869 GCF_036898095.1 Palaemon carinicauda
CACATATATATATATATACATATATATATATATATACATATATATATGTATATATATATATATATATATATATATATATATATATATATACATATATATATGTATATATATATATACATATATATATACACAAATACATACATATTCTCATCTACAGAAACACAAACATGTGTATATATTTACACAGACACACACCCACATTCACACAAATATATATATATATATATATATATATATATATATATATATATATATATATATATACTTTTAAGAATTTTGAAGGCCTCTATTAACTGTTTAAACGTTCCATACTCCTTCTATATCCAAATTGTCTCAGTGTTTGGAACTAGTTTGGTGACTCTAGCTTGGACTGATTCCAGTTTATCTATATCCTTCTGATTACTTGGAGACAAGAATTGATCTCCATATTCTAGATGGGGTCTTACAAGTGATGTGTACAGCTGTACTGCAGTGTCTTTGTTTCTGTATTTGAATTGTCTCTTTATGTAGCCTATTAGTTTTTATGCTTTCTTTTCAGCTTTTATGTTCTCTTTGGTGAACTTCAAATCCTTGCTGATAATAATACAGACATCTTCCTCCTGGTCCACACTATCTATTTCATTACCCAGCTTTGAGTAATCTGTTTGTGGGTTACTATAACCTATTTGCATAACTTTGCATTTCCCACAGTTGAAAGGCATTTGCCATTTTCTGGAAAATTCTTCTAACTTAATTAGACCTTCTCCTAAGTCTTCTACATCTTCTGAGGTTTCAGCATTTATGCCTGATTTGGTATATTCAGCAAATTTGACTATTCTACTAGTTAATCCTACATATATGTCGTAATGTAAATTAGAAATAGTAATGGGACAAGGATAGATCCTTGAGAAACACTGCTTGTAACAGCTGCCCACTCAGAGGCTTCTCCAAGGATTACAACAGTTTTCTGTTTGTTGGCCAATCTTCGATCCATTCAGCTGGTTCACCAATGATGCATAGTACTGTAATTTCAACCATTAATTTTTTATCAGGGACGTTGTCAAAAGCCTTTTGAAACTTTAGGTTTACGATCTCTATCGGCCTGCTTTTGTCATAAATGCTAAACATATGGAAAAATTCCAACAGATTTGTTACACAAGATCTCTTTTGTCCAAAACCATGCTGGCTGTCTATCAGAAGATTGTCTTTCTCTCTATGTTCTACTTATGACTTTACTATAAATGATTCAAAAATGTTGCAAGGCATCAGGTTAGACACAGTGTCTGTAGTTACCAGGTTCTTCTTTTGGTCCCTTCTTGTAGATTAGGGGAACATTGCCTAGTTTCCATCATTGTGGTGCCTTTCTTTCGTTAGCTATCCTTTGGAACATTTATTAATAGTGTAGTGTTATCTCTTCTTATAGTTATATAATCTCTCTTGGATGAATATCACCTGGGCCTAGCGACTTAGCCATACCAAGTCCCTTTAATTTCTTTTTGACATCTTCCATTGTAAAGTTGATTCTGTTTAATGGTTGTGGCCTTTCATATTTGATACGTGGTTACAGGAGGGTCGTTGATTCTTTCCTAGTGAATACGGTTGTGAAGTATACATTTATCAGTTCGGCTTTTTTCCAAATCATTTGTTATAAGGTTACCCTATGAATCTCTTCATGAGCTAATGTTGTTTTTGATTGGTTTTCTATTGTTTACATATGCAAAATATTCTTTCCGGTTTTCTTTACTAGCTAAAGCCATTCTTTGCTCCTCCTTGATCTTAGCATTTTTAACTAGTTTATCTACATTTCTGCTCATCTTTTTGTGCTCGGAAATTTCTCGAATTGAAGGCTGAGGACTCATTTATTTGTGTTTCCTGACTATGCTTCTTATTGCATTGACTATTTCTCTGTTGAACCTGGAATATAACTATTCTTTGGTCACTTTTGAGAACAGTTTCGCCTACTAAGACACTGAATACTAAAGTTTCTTCTGCTGTTAGCACAATATCCAGTATGTTGTTTCCCCTAGTTGGTTTATCTACCCATTGATGGAGGAAATCATTGTTAACAAATTCTGCTATACTGTGTCTCTCTGTGTATGATGTAGAATTCATAGTGCCTCGTGAAAAAAAGATAAAAAGAACCTTTGAATAAAAAATCAATAAATATATAAGTACCTTAGCAATGCGCAAGAAGACCTAATTTTTCTAAGAACATTCTACAGTATATTATAAATCACATTCCAAACATTTGCCTTTGAATGATAATTAATTTTTGAGTATTTTTCTCTTATTTTAATCATGAAACTAAAAAAATATATTAGTTGTTTGGTAAAATGTTTAAATCATAAGAAGTGTATTTTTTCATATTTTTCTTTTTGATATGGTAAGAAAACTGTTATGCTTCTACTTTTCTGACATATTGGTTACGTGTACATACTGAAAACAAATTTACCAATCCCATATTCTGTGCATTCTATCAGATTATATGACTCCCGCACCATATACTATCAACATACTCTTTTGACAATCATCAATTGTATATTATTGGTTTGGATATCTTTTAATTATCATATATTTCATAAATTCCTGTCTTGTGCATTGAGAGAGAGAGAGAGAGAGAGAGAGAGAGAGAGAGAGAGAGAGAGAGAGAGAGAGAGATCAGTGATTTGACTTCCATTGTATAGGTTACCCATCAGTCATGTGATAAAGCAATGTCATTCCCCCAAAGGTAATTGACCATACTGATGCTAGGGACCAATTCGATACAAAGGGAAATCTGCATTCATATGGGTTAACTGGAGGGGAAAATCTCAATTCCCAGCAAGAATGTAATGCGTACAAAGGAATTCCAAAGAGGAAAAGGATTTGCTTGGCATGTGAGGAGTTTATTTTGATCCTTAACGCGAGGGTGAAACTGAAGCTGATATTGGCTGATTAGGCAATGAAGTATATCGTTGGTAGTAAAGGAACTAATCTACTGTTGTGATGCAAATTCTACCTTTTATATATCTTGCTACAAT